>NW_025047841.1:0-37500 GCF_018831695.1 Puntigrus tetrazona
ATCTAAAAGTGACCTTTATTTAGAACAAGCAAAATAATCTTATCAAACAGAAAACAATGATTTGTTTAGCAATTTGTCAGATTGTTACAAGTGAAAAACATACTTAATTTTGACTTACTAATCAAGACTATCATTTTTACTTGTCTAGAAAATCCTTGTTTATTTAAAGATTTCAGATATTTTGGCTGAAACAAAACATTTAAGCTGTGAAAAGCATTTTTTGCAGTGTATCTAGATCTCTAAGTAGATCTCCATATTTGACAGATTAATACACACATAGAGTCATCTACAAATTTGGGATCAGTAAGATGTTTAATGCTTTTTAAAGTTCATTACATTCATCAAGGGGCTGCATCTATTTGATTAAGAAAGCAATATTGTAAATATTATTGAAATTTGTGTGAATGTGTAAGCAAAGTGTATTTTGTTTCTGTGATTTTCATCATTCAGAGTCACACGATCTTCAGAAATCAGGAATAATATAATACCGATCACAAACATTTCTGATTATTATCAATGTTGAAAATAGTTGTAAAGGTGAAGATATTTCTTGAGAACTTGAGATACTTTTTCAGGATGTTTTGATAAATAAAAAGTTAAAACAGAACTTAATGAAAGGTGTAGTGTAAGTGCTAGTTTCTAGTATCTAATGTGCTCCCTTGCTCTACTTCTAACACTGTAAAGATTTGATCCATTACATTTATATGATTACTATTTGTTATAAAGTAATTTCCAGTCTGACCCTTGAATGACTCTCTTTCACAGCTACTGAATGACGGTCAGAACACAGCTGATGGATGTGGTCCACTTCTGTCCAGTCTGTCGTTAGGGAAGAAAGGGACCACACAATGAAAAAGTCTGAACTCTAAAATCAAATATAATGTATTAATGTGTAATGTTCTCCTCTCCCGTTCTGGTCAGTGCTGATCGTCCTGCGCTCTGCTCGTCCTGCTGGATGCCCAATCAGATCCGCCGCGGCTGATGACCGCGCAGCGTGCCCAAGTCTGATTGGACGGCGAGTTACCCGCGCAGCTACGCCCAGCTCCATCCGGTGGCCGAGGCAGCTTCTTCTACCTGAAGCTCGGTGCTGAACCCGCTGCTGTATAACCTGTCCTCGAGCCAGTTCCGCTCGGCGCGCCCTGCAGACGCCCCTGTGCCGCCTGTCCCTGCAGCACGCCAGCAGAAGAACGCTGGACAGCAGCCTGGCCTCCAAGAGCTCGGGGGAACACCTCCCGTCCACTGCTGCGCAGCTCACGGGCCACCGCTGGCCAACCGTCACCGGCAGAGAGACAGAGCCCTCCTGACCCCACCGGCCGACCGCTGACCTCTGACCCTGAGGACGCAGCAGAGACCAGTCCACCTGCTGGAGAACACTTCAGACTACCGGAGAACGCCTTCAGACCACGGAGACCGCTGACCTCTGACCCTGAGGACGCACGAGACCAGTCCACCTGCTGCACTACCTGACCCCTGGACTGATGGACAGACCACTGGGACAGACCGTGGAGACTGGTGAGGTGAGGTGAGCTCACACTATCTCAGCGGACACGGATCACGGATCAGATCTGAGAGGTTTCTGGGAATCATTCATCATTCTTCATCTGGACGAGTTTGTATTTGAGACAATATATACTAAAACCAGCTGTGTGAGAGCTGTTATGAGAGTTACGAACAAGACTTCTGTGTTCTAAGTGTTTTATTCTTCATTAAATAGTATTTTTGGAGTGTTACAGTAGACTACACTCTTCACATGGAGATTTCACTACACCTTTAACCTAAACCCCTGAACCAGTCTGGAAGTTTATTACTTTTATTGAGTTTTTTCCATAAATTAATCCTGAAATGAATTACAAGTACACACCCATGAAATTATACGTGAAACTGCAGCATTTTACTGGATTAATTGTTTCAGGCCAAAGCATCTAATTTATGTTTGACATTTTGCTTGTCAAAACAATAACTTTTACTTTTCTAGAAAATCCTTCTTGATATAATCATACAAAAAAGCTGGCTTAAAAAAAATTGACGAAACAAAATTCCGAGTAAGAAAAAAAGTTTTAACCATTTCCCAAGAACAGCTTTTTTAGAAACATCCAGCAGATGAATCATTTTACATCATAACTGAGCAAGCGGAGGAACTGTGATCGATTATTAAACACGTTTATCACAGCTGTGTCTGATCCGTCTGTCTGTGGTTCAGCTTTGATCTACTAAAAATCACTGATCGCTGAAAGAAGGCTAATATCAGACATGAATGCTGTTGAGAGGGCTTTGCAAGGTTATGAACTGACATTAATTAATTTCAGCTGAAGGCACGGACCAGAAGCTGAGATACACAGTGATTCTTCATGTGATATTTCTGTTCTGAATCTTCAGTCACAGATCTCCAGAGAGACAGAGACATGATCTGAAGGCCTTTTCTCAGCTCAAGAAGCAGATCTTTTCTTTGCATGCTCCTCTGCTTTCTGCTGAACATCACTGGATGCTGGAAACAATCTTTTGATTTATAAAAGTTCGATCAAATGAAAAACATTTAGATTTGTGTTTTCCCCAATTAAAGGGAGCGTGACTATATCTGATAGATGCAGTCATTTTAATGCAGTATTGTAAACTATTTATTTCAAATTTTGCCACATAAACTTTTGTCACTGACCAAAATTATTTTATTTCCATTGTTTATCATATATATTATGATAAAATAATATGAAGAGTTTATTTGCAAAAACTGATGACATCATTTTTAACAAAGTTTTTCATTGTGCATTCCAGTTAATCTCAAAAAATAACTAAAAAATACTAGCTAACACAATAAAACTTGATTTCTGAAAAATGAAAAAAACAAAAAACAGGATATCCGTTTTTACAAATAAACTCCTGAAATAACAAAAATTAAAACATTAAAGGAATGAATTTTCAGAACACATGGCCTGTCATTTACTGAGCGTTTCTCCAAACCCAGTATTAAAAGATGTTGAGTATGAAAGTATTCCATGATTTATGAGATATTCAAAGACCTCTTATATTTTGTGTGAGAGAAAAAAAAGGCATAATTTGTGTGACAGGTATGAGTTCAAGATAACCGTCACTCTGTAAAATGAAGTGATAATCTCATCGTTATACATCACTATCACTTTTCTCTTATTTGATTCTGTTCAGTGCTTTGATCATTCTGTATTGTTAAAAGCACTCTATAAATAAAAGTGATTGATTGTAACGCTTTGCCTCCATACAAACTAATAATGATACGATCCAAAGGTTCGTCGTGTATTTAGCAGCATTTGAAACGCTCTGGAAGCAGAAGAGCTGTGATATCATGATTAATAAACTCTTGGCATATGATTTCTCAGTCAATGCAGCTCCACATGAATATCATTTCCAGCCGTGTCTTTATTTGTCCACAATATTACGACACGCTACTTTATTACTGTAAAGCTGCTTCGACACAATCTGTATTGTGCCCTATATAAAAACAAGCTAAAAAAGCACTATAGAAATACCCAGACTGGATCTGACTTTATCTGAAGACTTTCAGTTCATGCAGTTCACTCAAAACTGAGTGAGTTTTAGAAGCAATCCATTGCAGATGACATTAGAATGCACTTTCTTTTTAATATAGCATCTGTACATCCACAAATTTAAGATTTAGAGTAGTTTATGTTTGAACAAAATATCAATCTGATTCTCATTTAAATACATTTAACCTACATCTGCTTTAATTACAATCATATTTTATGATGCTCAGTTTTGTCATATTGTTAAAGACAGTGAGGAGATAGGCTTGATATAATCCAAAGGGAAATCCCAAAGATATATATATCACAGATTCTAAGAAAACCCTGGTTTTTATAGGACCCTCAATCTTCCTTTTCTGGGATGTCCTCGCTGAAGAAAGCCATCAGCTGATCTCCTTCAGGAACGTATCTGATGTTCTCCACTTCTCCTCCGTAGTTGCTGGGCTTCTGGAAGTGTATCTCCAGATGATCCTGGAGGTCTTCTTCATCCATCAGCGGCTGGATTCCTCCCAGCAGCACGGTGCGAGTCGGAGCGCCCGAGTACGTCTACGAGATCACGGCAAACACCATCAAACAAACGTCCTTCTGCGCTCCAACAGATCTCTGGACGAGCGTGTCGGAGACCCACCTGAAACTTCCTGAGCTTATAGTCGTACAGAGGAAGAAGCTCCAGCACCGCGTCGCTGCCGGTGTCCACACGAAACGATCCTCGCTGAACCAGATTCTCTGCGACTGAAAGAGAAAGCTGAGAACTAAACAACAGCTGCATGATTTATGTGTTTCTTTTCTCGTATTTATTCATACTTTAATCTTTGTTCTTTCAGGGTTTCTGCAGGATTTTAAAGCTCAAATTTAAGACATGAACCCACATGAGCAGTAAGGCCATGTCTATAGTAGCGTATTAAACTGTAAAATGACTCTGAAAATCATGATTTTAGAAAATAATACACTTCACAATTCAACCTCAAATCATTTTGAGTCAAAAGTATTAATTATTATATTAATTTAATTATATTAATTAAAACTCTTCTTCAAATCAATTTCATGATTTAGAAGATAGATATTTTAGAAGCAGTGAAAACGAAACAAGTCGCCCATCCCTGAAGGAAACGTGTATATGACAATAAGAGTGAAAGACATAAAGCTAAGTCCATGATGAACTCAGACAGACCTCCGGTGTTGAGGAACGTGACGCGGCCCGAGCCCGTATCCCTGTGGTACTCCAGCTTCTCCACCTCTCCTCCACCACGACTCACTCTGGAGAAGGACAGCTCAGCCGGTCTCTCATTCGCTCCTCAGGTAAAGTGGGCGGGGCTTTAGAGAACCTGATGCTCTTCTTTGACACCTGGATATGGACCTGAAGGAGCAGAAGCAAGCATCAACAGACAGCACGTGACCCTGGACACAGTACAGATGAAGAAAACTCGTTCCACCTCAAACTTGACGGAGGGATCCAGGGATAAAGCGTACGGCTTCACGTCCATCTTGGCTTTGTCGCAGGCCACCGAGCACTTGGCCAGTCGAAGGATCTGCTCCGCCACTGAAAGAACATCACAGAACCATCCAGAAGATCAATGCCATTAAACCTGAGAGAAACAGACATCCTCCTGAACCAGTCCATAACCCATACCCTTCTCCTCCTCGAAGGTGATGAGCGCCTGGCCTCCTTTCAGCAGAAACGAGAGGGTCTTTGGGTGACGGTGAACACAGACCGCACCTGATCACCATCATCACCATCATCATCATCATCATCTTCATCACACTCCTCTCTGTCCAGAACACGCCAAACTTCACCGGCTTCATCGGGATTCTGGCTTCTATCTGTGTTTCAGAGAGCATGAGGTTTATTCATCACATACATCAGGTCGCAGGAAAACGCCCTATCTGTTCAAAGGTTTGGGATCGCACAATTTCTATTGTTTTTAAAGGCGTTTCTCCTGCACATAAAGGCTGCATTTATTTATTTAAAAAATACAGAAAAAACAGTTTATTATTTTATTATGAAATATTTTTGCAATTTAAAACAGCTGTTTTCTGTTTGAATTTCTGTCAAAGCTTAATATTTGGAAACCATAATTTTCATATTATTATTTTTAGTATTTTATGATGAATAAAAAGACATTTCATTTATAAACTTATAAATTAAAGAAAAAAAGATAGAAACAAAATTACTGACACCAAACGTTTGAAAAGCAGGCTATTGTAAATTATTAAAAATTATTTCTATTTCATACCAATGCTTTTATTGTGTATGTATTATTTTTCGTGCTTTTGTATCAAAGAATCCTGAAAAAAGTATCACAGGCTTTAAAAAAATTAAGTATCAAAACTGTTGTCACATCGTGGACTCCTTTGTGTTATTGTTTTTGTCGTGTGCCATGTGTTCTGTGTGACCTACTTTAGTTCATTGTCTTAGCGTTTTCACCTGTGTCTTATTAAGTATTTACGTTGTGTGTTCTGTTTGTCCGATCTAAGTCTATGTTTTACGTGGTTTGGTTCATCTGCCTGCCTTCCCGGGGACTTATCCTGTATATGTGTATGATTAAACAACTGTTCCAAGATTGATAATAAATCAGTATATTATTACAATTTCTGAAGGATCACATGACACTGAAGCTGAAAATTTCACACAGAAAACAGCTATGTTAATAATATTTTACAATATTGCTAATAATGTTGTTTCTGTATTTTTAAATAAATAAATAAACCCTTGATGAGCAGAAGAAATTGTTTTAAAAAAACACTCTACACCTCTCAATCTCAAACCTTTGAACAGAAGTAAAAACTATTTATATTTGCATTTCTAAATAATTTAGTTTTGTTTGCATCATTAAATAATTAATTTCCTTTTTATCACTGTAAAGCTGCTTGGAAACACTCTGTAGTTTATCGCATAAAACACTGCATACGTAAACAGACCGGACTGTGGAGGAAAAAGATGGGCCCTTGTGCTTTATATTATCATGAAACACTGAACTAAACCGATCCAGCAACTTCTAACTTGTAACAATAAAATGCCTTGAACCTTGAATTTGCGCTGCAGAGAATCACTTTCTTCTCTCTTGAGCTGGAGCTTCTTCTTAAGATCATAAAGTTCTCTCTTCAGATCCTGGTTCACTCGATCCAGACTCTTCATCTCCTCCTGAAACACAAACCCTCAGCATCTGCTTTCACTTTCAGGGGTTAGTCTGATCGAAACTTACATGCACTTCTTGAAGATCTATATTAAACTTTTTAAAACTCCTTTCTTCATCGTCCATGAAGCTCTGAAGCTCTGTCTCGGCTTTTTCTCTTTTCGGTCTCTGCTTCGGCCTTTTCAGCAGCAGCCTGGATCTCCGTTGTCTGCAGACTCAACGAGATCCTGTGAGAACATTATTAACAAGTAAATGATCGAGTCCTTCGTGACCACGTCTCGCTGGAGATTGAGGGTTTTTAACCTTGTATTTCTTGATTTGCTCCTCGGCGTTGCTCATGTCTTCAAGAAGCTGTTTGAATTAAACACACAAGGTTTTTAACAAAGCGTTTTAAAACATTAAACAGAATTCTCCTGGAAATCTGAAAGTGTGTAGAACTGATGTAAACACGTACCTCGCCGTTCGCTCTGTTCTCGGTTTGAGACATAATTCAGACGAAATCGAAAGTATCTAAAACTAAAAGTAAAATCCGAATCAAATCACAGAATACTCGTCGACCGACTGAGAGGTTTCACCTATGATTATTTACCTCAACGCTTCCTGATTCTGGAGCAGATCTGGACTGAACTGATCAGAAGTCACATGAACAGAAGTCGAGCTGAAGCGAAAGTGAAAGTCCCGAGTCAGCTCTCGGTAAAACACCGGACACCGAGCAGCTGTTTCCGTGATCCGGATCATCTTCAAAACATGTGTCGTCGGTGTTATGAGGTTTTTATAACAGGAGTCTTGGGACAGAAAGTTTCGGATCTGGAGCTCAAAGATGGAAGAGAAGAGTCTGGTTCTCGAGGGTCTACCGGAGGATTTCCACCGAATCAAAGCAAAGATCGAGCTTTACTTCAGAAATAAAAGAAGGTCTGGAGGAGAGATCTCTGAGATTCGAGAACATCCAGACGACAAACGAAAAGCGCTTCTGCTTTATATAAAAGAAGAGGGTGAGCCAAAAAATACTATAGTAATGTATGTGTTTTTAAGCATACTTTAGTGAAGTGTATTATAGTACTTTGTCTGCAATAAATACTATAAGCCTACTTTAGTTTGTCCTACAAAATTGTAGTGTATTGTAGTAAAATATACCGTATAGTTGTAGAAAACAGTGCAGAATTTAATACAGTAAGTTGTTTATATTGCTCTTTTACCACAGTAACGATAGAATTACCACAACAAAGTACTTTACTATAGTATGGTTCAAAAACACTATAGTATATAGTATAAATGATAATAGTATAGTTTAAAAAAAATCTGACTTGGCAAGCGTAAGAGCTTTACAGAGAACTGCCCTGTTTTCCAGATCTGAAGAAGGTGCTTGAAAAAAGGATCCATAAAGTTGACCTCAAACTTCACGGATCTGTTGAATTGACAGTGAAACTCACAGAAGACACCAAAATCAAGAAGATCAAGCCACAAGTCCTTCCCAAACCGGAGACATGCCTTGTCCTCAAGTCGCTGGCCGCTCCTGCCCCAAAGGTCACTCATTACTTCAGTATTATGTTTCTCGATGCTTGTTTCTTTCAAAAGACAAGGAAGCAACTGGACATTTTTGCCGGTTGCATAAACAAACCCTAGGACAGTGTCTTAAGAACTAGTTTGTTAATCAAGAAGCAGGCAATCAAGTGCTAATCAGAGAAAGAGGTTACTTTTTAACTACAATCTGCATTTTTATGTAGCCTAACTTACTTGAAAAAGTTATGAGCAATCTTGAAGAAAACAATTAGATGACTACCATTAAGAGTAATCTACAGTTTATGCAACCAACATCTGAACTTGATTGAAATGTCAAAAATTACAAGATTCAGTCAGATTATTGATTTCCTTCCTCCTCCTTATCATACAAAGGTCTCTCTTGTCAGACAGCCTACAGCAGCAGGTCAAAAAGGTTGGACTGTAATGCTTTTTATTTTCAGTATTTAAAAAAAATCAATTTCATATCTTTTACGACGACACTTTGATCGCGTGTGTATAATTGTTCATAACACAGAAGATGAGAAGGATTCTCAAATACCAGATCTTCTCATCACAAGCTGTGGTTCAGTCGAGAAGGAAACCCTTCAGATGTATTTTGAGCAGTTTACAGAGCAATTTGAGCTCACAAAGCATGGAAATAACAGCTGGATCCTGAAGCTCTGTAGCCAGTCAGGTATGATTTATCAGAGTTTGTTTCTTGGTTACACAGAAACATCACAGTGTGAGTGAAACAAACTGGTTTTGCAAGTCTATTTCTGTGCATCATTACACACAATGCAGGCCGAATCATTAGATAACTCACACTCAGCTGAGGAAAATAAAAGCAACCCCTGATGAAATTAACAATCAGAAAGATCAAATCTAACAATACTGACCTTTTTCTCAGATGTAGAGGAGATTTTGGGCCAGAAAGAGCACGAGTTTGGTTTAACTGTAGAAGTGTATAAAGAAGGAGGTCTGGGAGAGCAGCTGGACCCGCGCCGCTTCATCCTGACGGGCTTCGATGGAGACACAGACTGCAGCTTGATCTCACTCTTCATTCACAGCTGTAGCAAGAAAACAGAGCACACCTGGGAGACGCTCGATGAGGACAGGATCGTAGTCACCTTCAAACACGATATCGGTGGGTTTCGGAGACAAGATCTTTCCTCTGGGTTTCTGTTTTCTTGACGCTCTGGAGAGCGACCTACGTTTCTGAGACACCTGCTTCACGCTGCTTATATTTGCTCTGCTATGTCTACGAATATTAACATTTAATTTTCTCTATCCATCTACGACTGGACTAATCAAATCTTGTATATCAAAATGCTTCAAGAATCGGTTCAGCTGTGTCTATTCTGCGTTAACAGCTGCTGTGGTCAACCTTCAAGATTAAATTAATGAGGAAAATTAACACCTTCAATGCATTGACCATTTTCTCCCTGTTTTATCAACAGATGTGACGTCATTTGCAAGGAAATGCACCTCGAAGCAGCTGCAGGGTCGAGACATCGGATTGATCCGCCTGGAGCGGACGGACTCGGTTGTGGTCCAGGGAGACTTGGAGAAGCTCACAGAAGATGTTCTCACGCTTTACTTCAGCAACAAGAAGAGGAGCAGAGGAGGAGAAGTCCAGTCCTTCATATGGATCAACACGAAGAAGAGCGCCGTCATCACCTTTGTGAACTGTGACGGTAAGTTTTCACATTGTTTGTGATGACGAAACGTTCAGAAGAGGAGACCTGAAAAATATGTATTATATAAAAGTTAGAGAGAACAAATAACACTGTCCAACAGTAATTAAGCCTTTATAATGAGTTCCTGTGAATTTTTTTCTCATTATTCAAAATTATTCCCAAACCTTGGACATGCAACTAATTTTTTGAATGAACCTTTTCAAAATTATCCACAGATACTGCTTTTTACACCCACAAGTCAGCCTTAGCAATGCAGATTGTGTCAAAGCAGCTTTACAGTATCAAATAAGAAAATAGCATGAATTCAGAAGGACAATAGAGTTCAGTGATGTGAACGTCTAGATCAGTTCAGTTTTAACTATTATGTGTGAAATAAACTGGGTAATATCTCTGTAAATTAAGCATCCTCAACTGGCCAAACCAGAGGAATCAAAACTCTATCGGTGACAGAATGGAGGAGAAAGCCTCAGTTCTTCTCTGAACAGACCAAACCAACAGAAACACAAAACCTGAAAGAAAACCTGAAAGATTAAAGATGCATTTAAACAACACCTTTTCAAATAAAACCTAAAAACTTTTCATGGGTTTTGTACAATAAATTACATGACAATGGTGTTTTGGGTGCCTGAAACTGGAAACTTTTTGAAATGCTTTTTAAATATAAGTTCTTTATTGTATCATTATAAGTATCATTATTGTCTCTGTGTAAACTGCATATAAATGTTTAGTACATCAATGTTATGTAAATGTACCTTAAATTCAAGATTTGGTGACAATGCAACAGAGAGAATTAGAAGCAATTTATAAGGCCAGTCATTTCTGATTTTAGCCTGTCATTTACCTGTAATTTCTGTTGTAATAGATGCTCATGCGGTGGTGGAACAAACACATAATGTTTGCGGCACAGAAGTTCACGCTTCACTGTTCTACTCCAGTTTACAAAAGGCTTTAACTGGAGAAAAACCAACCCTAACTGATCAAATCTGCACAAAAGTGAATGTTCCGTCAATAGAGAGCTGCTCCGTTTCTGTGAAACCAATGAGCGATGCAGAAAACAACTGGAGAGCGACACCAAACTGCTTCATGCCAAAGTGCTTCTTGACAGCTCTGCTGCAGAAAATGAACTGATGCTGGAGATGGACGTTAAGAAAGAGTCTCTGGCAGCCTTGCAGATTGCACCCAGCTGGGAGTCCAAGACTATGAGAGGAGTTCAGTCCTTCCTTAGCAGATACGACACAGCAGAGCTGGCGGCTGAGAAGGACATCTGGACCAGAGTTGAGAACGACTGTCTCACCACGCTCAATACTGCACTCTCCTACAGGGAGCTCGACTCTAAGGTTATAATAGTTGGTGTGAAAGAGGAGGTCAAGATCCTGTCAGACAAGATCAGGATGCTCCTGAAGGACACTGCTGCTGAGGTGGAGGTGGAAAGAAACACCATCGAGGTGGACATCCAGCTAGACTGCAGAGAGATGTTTGATCTAATTAAAGAGCGTGTTGAGTCCAGATTAGGTCAGGTGAGTTTATCACATGACGAGAAGCAGCACATGGTCTCTCTCAGAGGTCTGAAGGATCAAGTAGATTTGGTGGAGATGCTCATCACGCAAGCGCTGAAGAACATTGTTACACACCAGCTGAAGCTTTCTTCACATCTGATTCACTTTCTAAAGGCTCTGGATCTTGAAAAGTTTGAGCAAGACTATTTCCTCCCAAGCCAAATTCCAGCTAGACTTTTAAAGCGACAGGATTTTCTTGTGATCTTGGTTGAGAAAGAAAACTTAAAGAGAGCTGAAGACAAAATAAGTGACATTCTCAAAGAGCAGGTCATACAGCTTTCTTCCTGTCAAACTGATGAGACGTGGACATACTTTCTCAGGAATCTTCAAGATGAAATAGAATCGTTCCAGAAAGCTCATGACATCAGGATCTCACAATCAAATAATGAGCTTATAATATGTGGGTTTTCCAGCTCAGTTGCAGATGTTACCAGAAAAGTGAAGACATATCTGGACAACAAAGAACCAACAACTGAGAGCCTCCTCTGAAATCTGACCGAGAGGGTGAATTTGTGGAGTCCTGTCTGAATCTTTCCGAGCTCTCTGAACTCAAGCAGCTCAGCGCAACAGTACTCACATGCAGAACATCAAACTCCCCTTGCTTAAAGGTCTCAGCAGCTAAAGACAACATCAAAGATGCTGTGTGTGTCGTACAGCAGCAGATCTCATCCATTGTTACAGAGAGTCATAAATATGGCAAAGCGGGAGAAGCAAAGGTTCTGGAGAAACATGAGGCCAACTTGAAGACTAAAGCGAAGGAGATGCAGTGCAGTCTGTATTTATCACAAGAGCATGTGGTCAAATCCTGCTCTCCAAAGAGCTCCACACACAAAATAGGCAGTTTCATGAGCACCGCAGAAGGAGACCTGCACCATTTCACAGCCAACGCTCTGATCTATCCGATGAAGGCCAATCTAGCTTTAAATAACCCAGTGGCTCAGGGATTTCCTGACACATCTACAACGGTTCATCTACGATCCTTGGAGCTTAAACACAGACCAGACATGAGAGGTATTGTATGCTTTTGTTAGTGCACTACTGCTGCTCACCGGGTTTCCTTGACTACATCGTACTTGTTTTCGCATGACTGGGAATTCAATCAGTGCTGATCAATGGTGTGCCAATATGCCTGAAAAAGGGTGACATCACCAAAGAGACGGTGGATGTTATAGTGAACTCAACCAACAAATCTTTAGATCTTGACAGCGGTAAGTGTTTCTTTACTGCAGCATCAATTCTAAACTGACTCGCATCATAATAGGTTTACTTTTTATTGGAAGGCATGTCAAATAGCCTTAAGCTTCTTCAAAGATTTGGGTTATATTTACTATAATACAGAGATGATTAAACCAGATCAAAGAAACCGTTTATAGTGTTTCCCAGTTTGTTTTTAATGTAGTTGTTTAATTTTACAGGAGTTTCTGGTGCTATCTTAAAAGCTGCTGGACAATCAGTTATTGACGAATGCAAAAAACAAGGTATCAATGAGTCTTTCTGTCAATGCCTATATAGTAATGGGAGTGCTGAGTGATTTGATTAAAATCTGCGTGTGTAGCTCCCCTGAAAGCAGCTGCAGCAGTGCTGACGAGAGCTGGAGTGCTTCAGTGTAAGTTCATCGCTCAGATGGTTGGGCCGGAGAGCACCGATGACATCACATCCTCTCTGGAACAGGTTCTGAACCTCTGCGAGGCCAAAATGGCCACAACTCTAGCCATTCCTGGCATTGGAACAGGCATGACAGCAAGCACTTTCTGTCATTTAAAAAAGTCAATCTTAGAAAAAAAAATCAAGCTTAGAGTGATAATCTTTGTCTGCAGGACGAGGTGGCTTTCCCCCGAAAGAATCAATCAAAGCCATCTTCACAGCAATCGAGAAACATCTAAAGGAGCCAAACTCATCCTTCCTCCGGAGAATCACTATAGTGGCATTTGAAAAGAAGACCTTTGGGGACTTCCGTGACTATTTCAAAGCATGGAATAAGGTTAATATTGATGAGAGAACATCTTAATGTCCAGATTTATTTATTTTTACAGTTTTCATTTTACTACATTTGTTTTTCCTCAGCCTGCATCCGGCAAGATGCCTGAAAATCAAGGTTCTGACAACTCTACGTTTCCATGCTGATTCATAAATAAATAGGCTCTACTTTTTCAAATGCATCATGAACCCCTTTTTCATGTCTTAGTTCTGACATTTCCAGGCCATGTTTATATTACTGTTTATATCTGAGATCCGTCTCATCTTTTATAGTCAAAATTGGAAGCGTCAGAATCGAGGTAAAGAAAGGTGACATCACTAATGAAACGGTGCGAGGGATCGTAAACACCACCAACAGGAACATGAGCCTGAGAAGAGGTCTGTAAGACTTAATTGAACTCAAAACACACAAGCTAGACACTTTTACATCAACACATCCATTACTCTAAAAGAGTAGTTGCCAAAGATTTTCTACAATCATCAGATCATTAATAGATCATTACTTGGATCATTACCCAAAACATGCAAATGTTGGTGGTTCCTAGAAATGTTAGGGTTGGGAACCACTGCTTTAAAATAAACCATGGATCTACAGCGAAACACAACAGTGTGTGTTTGTGGCAATTTTAAAGTACGATCAGTTCAGTGTATCCCACCTTGACAATCTCAAAAGCGTCCTTGTCTTCGTCAGGCGTGTCGGGTGCCATATTTAAAACAGCTGGAGCGTCTGTGGAGCAGGAGTGCCAAAATCATGGTGAGAACATTACACCATAAAACTATCAACTGCATGAACAAGAGACGCTCTGGATATTAGCATGAGTATGACTGGGCTGTAGATGATGCTGAACTCAATGACAAGGACCAGTAAACAATTTTTTTCTTTAAACAAATTCTGTCCTGAAGGTCCACTGCAGAATGACATCGCAGCTGTGACCAGTGGTGGAAAACTGCATTGTGACTTCATTATTCACATGGTCGGGCCGCACTCTGCAGCTGAGGTGAGATCCCGCGTGAAGAAGGTTCTGGAGCGCTGTGAGGAGAAGCAGATCACCACGATCTCCTTCCCTGCTGTAGGCACCGGTAGGGGTTATGATGGTCTTAAATGCAGCATGTGTTGGTCTTGTGTGGTTGTGTCTCACTCCATCTGATGGCTCTTGTTAAAGGCGGAGGAGGCGTTAAGGGCGAGGACGCTATCAGTGCAATGCTGAAGGGATTTAAAGATCATCTAGCTCAAAACATCTCGACTGTGATCAAGCTTATCTACATTGTGATTGACCAGGACAACGCTCTGCAAGAGTTTCAGACAGGTCTTAAAACATGGACTGCGAATACACAGGTACAAAACCTTAAGCCAGTTAAGGGACACTTAAAAAGATTTCAGTATCGTAAATGCTTTTGTACTTTAGCATTTAATTAACATCAATGCACAACTAGGACAGTGAAAATGATGATGACTACAGCTCAACAGAAGAAAGCTCCTCATCTGAACAAGAAGGCAACGGTAATGCAGTATTTAATGACCTTTTAAAATGTACTGTTATAGGTGTCCCAAATTTGCTAAACTGTTTACTTTTCACCAGCAAATCCAGTGGAGGTGATGATGGGCCAGATTAAAGTCAAGGTGTTTAGTGGGGACATCACCAAAGAGACTGTCGAGGCTATTGTAAACAGCACGACTACAAGCCTCGACTTGAATACAGGTGAGTTCACTTTTGAATCTGATGAAAGATTATTTTTCAGACATTTTCCTAACCTTAACCTGACACAGGAAGAGTGGCCTTTGAATAACTAATTGAATATGGTGTTCAGATCTAGTGTATGTCTTTATGTTTAGGTGTATCCGGAGCCATTCTCAAAGCATCAGGACAAACTGTGGTGAATGAGTGCAAATCAAAAGGTAGAGCTTACAGGTTCAGTCAATAGTCATAAATGTAGCCATTTCTGCTGAACTTCTAAAATGTCAATCCTGGTCCTGGAGGGCCAATATCCTGCAGAGTTTATCAACTTGTCCCAAAATACCTGTCTGGAGGATTGTAGTAATTCTTCGCTGATCTTGGCTCAGGTTTGGTTATTTGGGGCTGGAGATAAATTCTGCAGGACAGTGAGCCTCCAGGAGCAGAACTGGACTCTGCTGCTATACCAGAATAATTGCTTATTCATTCTCTCCTGATAAAAGCTCCTCAGCCCTCAGATGGCGTGATTCTGACCAGTGCTGGAAATCTTTCCAATATCAAACACATCATTCATATGGTTGGGCAGACCAGTGAGAAAAGCATCAGCAGCTCCATGTACAAAGTTCTGAGGATGTGCGAAGACAATAAGATTCAGTCTGTTTCATTCCCAGCTCTTGGAACAGGTAAATTAATCCAGATTTACAGATAAGCAAAGCCAAGCAATCTGGATGATCCTAAAATGATTGATGTCCTTCAGGAGCAGGTAACTTGGCTGCAGCAGGAGTTGCCAATGCAATGACAGAAGCTCTGACAAACTTTAAAAAGGATTTACCGAAACATTTGAAGCGTGTCCACATCGTGATTTTCCAAGCAAAACTACTGCCAGACTTTCAGGAAGCAATCAAGAAGTGCAAGAAGATTTCTCGAAATGCTTCTGGTATGTTTCAGTACATGAACATGCAGTAGGGACGGATCAGTATGTGTATCAGTACCATAAGGTTCTCGAACAAATTGATCGAACAAGTGATCATCCCTATCCCATTGGAGAGGGGAATTAGACCATGTGCATGTCCTAATGTAGTCTTTTAGAATGCAGCAGATGTAGCTGTTTTAATAAATGTCAGCATGTTAGCATAACTGTTGCACAATACATGCATTTTTATGTTAAAATGTAAATATGCTAATACATAAAAAATAATTTGTTTAACTTAGTGCTAACAGACACTGCACTGCGTTGTCACGGGAACACGCAAGTTGAAGATAATGTGGAAATGACATCACCCCCTTCACCAAGTGCATTTCAAATGACTACATTATGAGACACACGTGTCCTGTTCACTCCAGAGTCCCCCTTCCAAGGTGGTCACTTTCATTTGGAATTTGTCCGAGAACCATATAGTACCGATACGCTTATCTAGCCATTCCTAACTTGCTGTGTGAAGAAGCTGGAACTAACCTGGCTACTTTAACTTGTGTTTCCTGAACAGCGCGTCAGGTCAAACCTTTCCAGCAACCGGTCATACCTGTTCAAGCGCAGCAACCGGCTATTTGTCTAGCCGAAGAAACGGCAGCTATTTCTTTTCCAGTTATGGTTGTTGATGTTTATGGGATGTCGCCTACAAACCTCGTCAAAGTCAAGAAGCTCCTAGACGAGCTGATCAAGGAGGAGTGCATCAGTAAAGACGTCCAGTCGAGCCACATAACAGACCTTCCGGAAACGGACAAGAAGGCTATTGTGACCCTCAGCCGAGCCAATCAAATCAGTGTTCTGGTGACCAGCTTGGATAAGTTAATGTTATCAGGGAAAAAAGACGACGTCTTGGATGCTGTGCTGAAGATAAATGGCTTCATCCAAGAAGCGCGAGAGCGAGAGATGCGGGAAGGTGAGGTGAAGCGTCTGAAGGAGACGCTGTGCTGGGAGGTGGCCAGAGGAGACAGCTGGGAGTCACTGGAGGCCGGCATCAGCTACGACATCGAGCTGGCCTTCCACCGCAAGCAGAAGACCGTCCATTACCAGGAGAACGGACAGACCTACATGGTGGACTTCACCCTGATGGAGGTGACAAACAGCAAGCAGGAGTCCTGCAGGATCAAGAGGACTCTGCTTGGAGATTCTGATACAGGTATGAGTCTGGGGTGTCATCTGATGGGCATGTACTTTCTAGCTCAGGGGTGTCAAACTCAATTCCTGGAGGGGCCGGAGCCCTGCAGAGTTTAGATGCAACCCTAATTAAACACACCTGATCCAGCTAATCAAGTACTTCAGACATGCATAGTATATGTGATTTAGCAGGGTTGAATCTAAACTCTGCAGGGCTCCGGCCCTCCAGGAATTGAGTTTGACACCACTGTTCTAGCTGTATAAGTCAAGGCAAGATTATTCATATAGCACATTTCTTATACAATGGTAATTCCAAGTGCTTTAAATAAAAGGAAATAATCATAAAAATAACTTTTTTATAAGAATAGAAAATTACATAAAATAGAGTGCAATCGGTTGGGATGCAGCACAGTGCTCATTCAGTAAATGTACAGCTAAACAGATGTTTTTGAGTCTAGATTTCTATATTATTTATTTATATAAAGATAATGTTTAATTTCTCCTAAAAGCTGGTTCCAACTGTGAGTAGCTAACAGCTAAAAGCTCCCCTTGTTTTGTGTGAACCCTTGGTTTTTCGAACTGACTTGATCCTAACGATTTGAGTACTCTTTTTGATTTTTACTCAGTGAGCATATCTTCAAAGTATTGAGGTTCTAGGCCAGGGTCATCAAACTTGATCCTGGAGTGTCCAACTTGCCTCAACACACCTGCTTTGAAGTTTCAAGTAATCCTAGTAAGATCTTGATTAGCTGCTTCAGGTGTTCAGGGTTGGAGCTAAACTCTGCAGGACACCGGCCCTCCAGGACCAAACTTGGTGACCCCTGTTCGAGGCCATCGAGTTATTTACAGGGGTGGCCAAAATTATTAGAACTAACAGATCTGAAAGTTTAATTTCATAAAAATTTCACTATTTCATTTCATAATGTTCATGAAACTTGTTCAAGAGCTTGTTTTGGCTGTGTCCTTGTGGGATTCTTCAACCACATGACGACTCAGAAGCTGATATGAAGTTTTACTTTTTAAGGAGTTCTGACTGCTCTTTCTAAATATCATTCATCACCACATGGATGATGATTTGATTTGCAGTCTTCTGCTTGACCAGAAGTAGTGATGTTAGCTGCTGGCGGATATGATCCACTTAGAGTTTCCTCACCCACGTTCATGAAAGGTGTATAGGGGGTGGTAAAATAAGCGCCTCACTGATCATCTCATGTCATAAGTGTCTAGAGGTATTGTCTTAACTTTGTCTGTAACTTTGCTTGTTTGTTTCTCAGCAATCATTCATCCCCTCCAGTGTGGACCAAAATGGATGGACAGGATTTAGAAATAATTACATTACACTCAGATTCGGTGGAATACAAGAACATAGAAAAGCCTTTCTGAAATCCAGCAAACACCGTGATGTAAAGCCCGTCCAGGTTCAACAGGTAAAATAACTTTGAAATAACCAAAAAACAAGCATCAGTATTTAAAGTCAAGGGCAAGTGCAATTCATTCTACATCACTATTGTGACTTGTTTCAGAATATGGAAACAAAGCATTCTTGTAGCTCAAACAGTAAATTATGACAAAAACATGGGCTTAATTATCGAGGAATGCAGAAATTGATTAAAAACAATGAATAGCTTCAGTGCAAAGTGTGGATAAAATCATCTGCCAAATGCACAATAAGCAGAATATCCAATAAGAAAAACAGAAACTTGACGTTCTCCATGATGCATTAATGGACTTGTGTTTAACATCTGAAATGATTCCAGATCGACAGGATTCAGAGTCAGTCGCTGTGGCAGAGATACTCCGTGCTGAAACAGACCGTGGATAAGAAATACCCCAAACAGAGAAACGAGCGCCTTCTTTATCACGGAACGACCAAAGAGATATGCCAGAAAATCAACAAGAACGGCTTCAACCGCAGCTTCTGTGGCAGAAACGGTAGGTCTTAGCTCCGATCTGACGCATAACCGCACGTTTCTCGCAGCTTGACGATGCTGACCCGCCACATGCTCTGTTTTGAAGCGGTCTATCACGGAGAAGGCACCTACTTCGCCAGAGAGGCCTGGTACTCCTGCCAGGACAAGTATTCTAACCCAGACGACAAAGAGCTGAAGTACATGTACCGAGCGCGAGTGGTGACGGGCTCGCTGTGTCAAAGCAGAAAAGGAATGAAGGAGCCGGATCCGATCAACCCTGCTGACCCGAGGGCTGGACTGCACGACTGCGCCGTGGACGAGCCAAACAACCCCTTCATCTTCGTGGTGTTCTGTGACGCAGGAGCCTATCCTGAGTACCTCATCACCTTCAAATCTATAGCCCTCCAGAGTCCATAGTCCTCCAGCAAACCCTAAACACACAGCCTGAATGCTGCTGACAGAGTCTTCATGATATCACTGTGACACAAGGTCATAAACGTGTCTTCGACATATATATTAGGGGTGTGCAACATTGAAAACTAAAAACATGTAGATATTTTCTGGGATTTTTAGATATGGTCACTAGATGATAATTTGCTGAGTGTGTTAAAGGGCTACCACAAACAGACTCTTAAACGTTTTCAATATTTTTACATTCTGTGTGGTGGTCAGTTCAAACCGATAGAAATTAATCTTTTCAGATTAACAGGTTTTACATTTTATGGCCATTTTAAACGTTATGAAGCATTTTTTTTCTAAAAGTGACAATTGTCTTTTGAATACTGATATTTGAAATTATTGAAATGTTGCTCAGAGACACAAAATAATGCTGTGGTTGTGTTCGGCATTGTTTTTGTTCAATAACTTTAATATCACATTTCTAATTATGGTAATTTTTGTATAAAAAAATGACTCATCGTGTGAAACTGATACGAAGTGGTCTCAGTATATAGCTTTTCGGCATCCACGTTTTGAATGAGAAACTGCTTTAAACTCAGAGATGCTCCCAAGAAATGATGATTTAGTTCAGTTCATAGAAGTTAACTGATAAAGAAAACCTATTTTTCACAGCGTCCTCATTTTACAGCATTTTTACACAAGTGCCTAAAACTTTTAACAGTGCTGTAGATTTGCAGGATCTTTCTTGAAGAAGTTCTTCTGCAAAACTAGTGTTCTAATAGTCTCTAGACGTTCTTCAGTAGGCCTGTCAGCTGCCAAAAATCACTTTGATAATAACTTGATAATATATTTGCTACCGAATAAGGAAATTTCAAAGACATTTAAAGGGACATTTCACCTAAAAAAAAATGAAAATGGCCATCATGTACTCACCCTCATGTTATTCCATAAGAGACGCAGGTCCCTATTGACTTCGTGTTTTTTCTTTCTATACTGCACAAGTGGGGACCTTCTTCAAAACATCTACGTTTGTGATCAATAAAAGAAACGCACACAGGTTTGAAACATCTCGAGTTAAGTAAATGACGACAATCTTTATATTCGTGTGAACCGTCTCTTTAATGTGACACAAATAAATCACTGAAAACACAACATTTGCTTTTAGAAGTGAATATAGAACCACCTTTTATCTCTTCATCGTCTGCTGGAGGCCTCATGCTCTCATGCTTTGTTTTTAAAATGTGTTTCCTGTTAGAAAAGCATTATGATTTTCATTTTTACTGCATGTTTTTTGTTCGTTAATAAGTCAACAGCCCTGGAGCACGAGTCAAACTCATTCTCAATCATTCTGAAGGTATGAAACTTTGATACACAAAAGTTTGCTTCTATCTGAAACGTTATAATGCGAATAAACACAATCATAATCTGCCTCACCTGACCTTCTGATCTCTGTGCAGCAGAACTCAAAGAAACCGGACAAAGCATACAGTAAAAGAATGAGAACCCAAAATACTTTTAGCTTTAATATGAATTACAAACTATGATCACACAGAGTACAACAGATAATAGTAACGGATGAATTTTTGCAAAAGATTGTCACATGATTCATAAATTCGCAGACATTGATGAAAACACACAGACAGTTGTAGAAGATTAAAAAGAAGCAAAAAAAAAAATCAAAAGAGAAGAATGACTGCAGTCGAAGCGTTTCATTGAAAAACATCTTTTATTCTATCGTTAAAGGATCAAGTAGCATCTGTGCTCAAACTAGTAGAAAGACATTCTATTGCCGAAGCGGTTTATGACGCTGAGGGGTTAAAACCTCCAGATAAAACGCCACAAACCGTCAGATATTTTCACAACAGGCCGCTTTCTCAGCGGCGATTACTGTATTAAATCAATCCTGGCGATGCCGGAGTCACCTGGTTAAAGCAGTTAGATTGACCCATGCGGGGTGGAGCCGGAGGAAGAGGGATGGAGATCAGAAACCACCAGAGCTACATCTGCTGCGTGGAGTTACCGTTCCAGGTGTTGTTGTCGCCCCTCGTTGTCTTCTTGAGTCCGTAGCCGTATATTTTACCATCTTTCTTGAAGTCCTCGGGCCTCTTCTCAAGGATCCTCTTACGAACTGCATCTCTGGAGCAGAAAACCAGCAGAAATTCATCTGTATCTCACAGCGTTTCTCAGCGAGTGCCAATGTGTTTACAGCAGGTTAAAGGGACGTATCAAAGATTAATAAAAAAAACACACAAAACACCTCTAACATTGAAGATAAACCTCTACAAATGAAGATAAGTTTTTCTCGTGTTATTTGTAGTTTTTCTTTCGTGTACCAAAGGACATAGTCTACCCCTATATATCACAGCCCCGCCCACAATTCAAGGGCGCTGCCCATTTAGCCCCACCTCCTATTCTACATAGCTGCCCGTTTAGCCCCGCCCACGATTATCACGATCCCTTTAATGCGAGGTCAGAGCGGTCAGAAACGCACCTCTTTGGCTCTGCGGCGGCCCCGGGGCCGTGTGTGTTCTGGGGGGCCGGTGGAGGAGCAGCAGGAGCGCTGCTGAACAGGAAGCTGCTGATGTACCTCCAGACGGACAGCAGCGGGTACAGCAGTGACCCCAGCACTGTCCAGACGCCTCCGGACGCTGACGAGCGCACCACAGCACTGCTGGACTGCTGCAGGACCAATCACAGCACAGCATTCACGTCACGTGACCACCAGCACTACAAGCTCCTCAAACACGCCTCAAGTGTCTCATTGAATATTCATTGAGAACATAAACCTGAACTTTGGATGAAGCCAGGATCAAAATGCTTGTGGTTTTGTCGTCAGATTACAGATAAAGGTTTTTAGAGGAGAGATTGTGGGTTTGTTTTGAGCACGGTTCTGTGATCAGAGAACTGCAGAAGAAAGATAACACACATCATTCATCAGAGACACGCTGCGGCTGGAAACGAATGATCCTGTAGTTCACGTTCATAACTGCAGACCAGCTGCTTCTGAGCTCCTTCCTGACTTGAGTCTTTTATTATGTGTATTTAGAAAAGCAACATCTTTCCACAGCATTTATGAACCACTTGTCCCACAAAATATTACATTAAATAACATGTTTTTATTCCAAACTCTCTTAGCATTTCATTCTACGTGTGTTTATTTTCCCGCTGAATCAATGAAAGCAGTTCAATCCTCGGTTTATTCAGCTAGTGCTACAGAGATTCACAGAGTTTCTTCTGAGGTGTGTTTTACTTTCTATAAGATTTCTGCTGATCACAGAACTGTGCTTCTCTCACGAGACACACACGACTGTCACAGCTTCGGCCGAATACTGATTATGATTTCATTTCTATTAATCGTGCAGCTCTATTTATCACTGCATAGATCTGTGGTGTCTGACAAAAAAAATACAATTGTAGAGAAAAACATGACCAGCTGTATCTATGTGTGTGTGTGTGTGTATGCATCTTTATCTGTGTATGTGTGTGTGTATCTGATACTGTGTGTGTGTATCTGTTTGTGGGTAAGTGCGTATCTGTATCTGTGTGTGTGTGTGTGTGTGTGTATCTGTATGTGTGTGTGTCTGTGTGTGTGTGTGTATCTGATACTGTGTGTGTGTATCTGTTTGTGGGTAAGTGCGTATCTGTATCTGTGTGTGTGTATCTGTATCTGTGTGTGTGTGTGTCTGTGTGTGTATCTGATACTGTGTGTGTGTATCTGTTTGTGGGTAAGTGCGTATCTGTATCTGTGTGTGTGTGTGTGTGTGTGTGTGTGTGTGTGTGTGTATCTGTATGTGTGTGTGTCTGTGTGTGTGTGTGTATCTGATACTGTGTGTGTGTATCTGTTTGTGGGTAAGTGCGTATCTGTATCTGTGTGTGTGTATCTGTATCTGTGTGTGTGTGTGTCTGTGTGTGTATCTGATACTGTGTGTGTGTATCTGTTTGTGGGTAAGTGCGTATCTGTATCTGTGTGTGTGTGTGTGTGTGTGTGTGTGTGTGTCTCTCACTGGGAGCAGCACGATGGAGGCACTGGGGGTCAGCTCCAGCTCCAGCAGTGATCTCTGTAGGTCTTCGTCGGTGAACTCTCTCCGGGGGAACATGGTGGCCAGAGAGAACTGACCGTATCGGCCGCCCACCTCCTGCAGGAGAACACGGGTCACTTCTGACTCCACCATCATACAGTCATTAAAGAGCGGCATGGCAGGCTCTGACCTGAGCAGCGAAGCGCCGGGCCTCCAGCAGACGGGTCTCTGAGGGGAACTGGTTAGTGAAGGACGAGCCGTCCGGCAGACGGAACTGAATCCTTGCAAACGCACTGAGACCAGAAGAAGAAAACATCGTCAGGACTAACGATCTCCAGAAACCATACGCAGAAGCACTGATTGTTCAGTATGTTCAGTGCAGCGTTCAGCAGCTGACCTCCTCTCTCTCTGAGCGGCGTCTCTCCTGGACTCTTGTTCTGAGGCTCTGGCCTGAAGGGCAGCGACCCGAGCCGCTTCCACCTCCGCCTGGCTCTGAGCGTAACGAGCCGCTCGGTCAGCACGGTCCTGAGGAACAAACCACAACAGACCTGACCCTACCGGCGTGTCACCACATTCATCTGAGAAACGAACGCACACTCAATACGGCTCCATCTCTTCATCAGCTCTGTTTTTGCTGCGTGTTTCGAGTCGAAGCTGGTTCAGACGATCAGCTCGTGATCCGGTGTTTTCTGCCTCTCAGAAAGGCTCTGTTAAATCTATAATCAATGCAGTCAACTCCTTTATTGCTCGTGATGTGAGTTTAGTGCATGCTTGGAAACACAAAGGCCATCAGTTATGCTTTATTTTCACAGCAGATGATTACTAGATCATTCGAGATGTGAGACATGTTTTTAAGCATGTTTTCAGCTGGAGCTGGACTTTCCATCAAACAAAAGCTTAAAAGGTCTGTTCGCATCATGTTTGAAGTTTTAACATGTGTTTGCTTTAATTGATTAAGATTTCAGGTCATTTATCTGTTGTTTTGAGTATGACTACAAGCTCAAACTAATAGTAGATATGTTTAACACCTGAGATGATCTACTCTTATATAGTATGCATGTTGTTGTTCCAGCAGCGGTGCTGTAGAAATAGAATACATTTCTAAAATAGAAATGTGTGTGTCACACTAGTTATGTAGTAATAGCAGTACTATTTTAATACCAAAAGCTGAATCATCAGCTCCTGTAATCACAAACATGTTCAGCAGGCAGAGACTGAGAGCACTGTATAATAGAGCTGTCAAAATGGCTGAAAAAATAAGTTGGTTTTATTATTCAATATTCAAATTTATAAGGCTTAATTTTCTTAGAGGGCAAAGAGGCTTTCTCCACAAGAGGGCGCTCTGAGCCAAAAATTACTAATGCACGTTTATTCAAAGCCATAAAACAATTTTTGAAAAAAGTGCAAAATGTGTATAAACCATAAATAATTCCCTTGCTTGAACAATTCAAAACCAGATATGAGATAAAGCAATCACACAGAGCCCTGGTTCATTTAAGAACATGAGATGTAGGACATAAACTCTGGAGACGTGTTTTTTAAAAGTTGAACTTGTATTAATTTTTCATGTCTTTCTAAACATCTTCTCTCTTGTATGAGATGCGTCTGAAACGGTGACAGATGTCTCTCTAGATAATGTGATAAAAATGGCTTTGTTTCAGTTCTGATATGATGTTCTCGTTTCCTCAGTGTTTTAAAAGAAGTACGCGGCAGCACTGAATCATCATCATCATCATCATCATCATGATCTCGTGCTCCGCTGATAGAGCTGCCGACGCTCACCTAACATCAGGCTGTG
Source organism: Puntigrus tetrazona (assembly GCF_018831695.1). NCBI lineage: Eukaryota > Metazoa > Chordata > Actinopteri > Cypriniformes > Cyprinidae > Puntigrus > Puntigrus tetrazona. Next base: position 25,277 of record NW_025047841.1, read on the forward strand.
TGTGTGTGTGTGTGTGTGTGTGTGTGTGTGTGTGTGTGTGTGTGTGTGTGTGTGTGGTACCAGAGCGATCTGCTGCTTGACCCGTTCTCTGGCCGCTCGCTCCTCAGCCTTCTCTCGGTTCCTCTCCTCCAGCAGACGCTTGGTTTTCTCCTCCTCCTGCTTCTTCTTGAAGTCCAGCATCTCCTTGCCCATCTTACGCCTCTCCACCTCCTTCCTCAGCTCGTTCTGTTCACGTCAGAGAAAGATCACGTACGCTTAGCGTTCATCCTTTAATTCAGAGCGTTACGACAGAATTACCTCTTCTTCTGCTTTCTTCTTCTGCTCACGTCTTTCCTCCAGCTTCTTTGTTATCCTACACAGGAAAAGGAGTAAGAACAAGTACATACTGAAAAAGAATCTGCTGAACATCCCAGCTTCAGACACCACTGCAAAACAGGAAGTAGGCTTGTCTTGTTTTTTAGTACAAATGTCTAAATTGTCTTCTTAAATTCTACCCAGCTGTTTTGCAGTCTTGTTTTTTTTTTAAATGATTTCTGAAGGATGACACTGAAGACTGAAGTAAGGATGCTGAACATTGAGCTTATAAAGCACAGGAATGAAATACAGTTTAAAATATATTAAAATAGAAAACAGATATTCTAAATAGTAAAGATTTTTCACATTATTACTGCTTTCCTGCACTTAAAGAAGAAGAAGAGAGTTCTTTAAAAAGCATTAAAAATCAGAAAAATTCGGCAGCTTTTGACTTGGAATGTCTTTCCTCAGCGGCATGAAGAAAACTGATCTGTTCAGTCTCTGCTGACCTCTCTACTTTACTGTCCAGAGCTTCGTCCGGCTGAGACGCATCTTCTGCTGGAGTCATGTGACCTGATGCTCCGTCTTCCTCCATCGGCACGGACAGGGATTCTGAGAAGAGAGGAATCAAACTCAGACTCTCCCTGGTTTGTATGTTAACGACTCCTGAAACTAAATCAGCAGAGCACACCGAGACTGAAACTCCTCTGAAAGCACAGACGAGAACGTCCTGCAGCCAATCAGAGCTCACCTTTAGATGCGGCCTCCTCCGTCTCATTGGCTCTCTCAGCGCTCATCTGCTGCGTGTGCATCTGGACACAAGAACTCATTAGTGTGTGTGTGTGTGTGTGACTGACCGTGAGAGAGAGTGTGTGTGTGTGTGATGAGTGTGTGTGAGATGAGTGTGTGTGTGTGTGTGTGTGTGTGTGAGTGAGTGAGTGTGTGTGTGTGTGTGTGTGTGATGAGTGTGTGTGAGATGAGTGTGTGTGAGATGAGTGTGTGTGTGTGTGTGTGTGTGTGTGTGTGAGTGTGTGTGTGTGTGTGTGTGTGTGTGTGTGTGTGTGAGTGATGAGTGTGTGTGTGTGTGATGAGTGTGTGTGAGAGTGAGTGTGTGTGTGTGTGTGTGTGTGTGTGTGTGTGTGTGTGAGTGAGAGTGTGTGTGTGTGTGTGATGAGTGTGTGTGAGATGAGTGTGTGTGTGTGTGTGTGTGTGTGTGTGTGTGAGTGAGTGAGTGTGTGTGTGTGTGTGTGTGTGTGTGTGTGATGAGTGTGTGTGTGTGTGTGTGTGTGTGAGTGATGAGTGTGTGTGTGTGTGTGTGTGTGTGAGCTCCAACATGACCAACTAGTGCCCAGGTCAGGAAGCAGACAGACCGGCTAAACCGACCGTCTGCTAGCTGCCTCACGTCACAGAAGGCAGTTAATTCTCAGCACATAGAGACTCTTTCACCTAGATATCACACTATAGAGACTGTGTCTGTTCCCCGAATTAGAATATGCAGAGAACGTCCAAACCTAATCAAAAGCAATAATTTAATTAATGTCCAACAAATTAAAACTACCTATAATTCAAATAAGCAAACGATAAAACTTGGCTCGCTAAATATTAGATCACTTTCCACAAAAGCACTTTATGTATATGATTTGATCAATGATCAGAAGCTAGATTTGCTTTGTTTGACAGAAACCTGGCTAAAACCAGATGATTATATTACTCTAAATGAATCTACCCCAAAATTATTTCTATAAAAATGAGCCACGTTTAAAAGGTAGAGGGGAGGTGTTGCTACAATTTATAACAATATTCTTAGTACTTCTCAGAGGGCAGGCTTTAAGTATAACTCATTTGAAGTTTTGGTGCTGCATATAACATTATCTACAGAATCATGTGCTAGTGATAAATCTTCTGTCATGTTTGTACTGGCTACTGTATACAGGCCACCAGGGCACAGCACAGATTTCATCAAAGAATTTGCTGATTTTCTAACTGGGTTAGTACTGGCCGCAGATAAAGTCTTAATTGTTGGCGATTTTAATATCCATGTTGATAATGAAAAAGACTCATTAGGATCAGCTTTCTTAGACATTTTGAACTCTGTTGGGGTTAGACAACACGTCTCTGGACCTACTTATTGTAGAAATCATACTCTAGATCTAATACTGTCACATGGAATGGATGTTAAAATGGTTGAAGTACTGCAGCAAAGTGATGACATTTCAGATCACTATCTAGTCTTGTGTGAACTCTGTATAGTTAAACCTGTAAACTCTGCACCTTATTACAAGTATGGTAGAACCATCACTTCCACCACAAAAGAAAGCTTTCTAAATAACCTTCCTGACTTATCTCAATTCCTTAGCTCATCCAATACGATGCAAAAACTTGATGATGTAACAGAAACTATGCACTCTCTTTTTTCTAGCACTTTAGATACAGTTGCTCCTTTGCACTTAAAAAAGATAAAAGAAAACAATCTGACTCCATGGTATAATGACAACACACGCACCTAAAGAGAGCAGCCCGGAAAATGGAGCGCAGGTGGAGAAAAACTAAATTAGAAGTATTTACAGTATTGCCTGGCGGGAGAGTATGCTGTCATACAGAAAAGCATTAAAAATAGCAAGATCTGATTATTTTTCATCCCTTTTAGAAGAAAACAAACACAACCCCGGTATTTATTCAGTACAGTGACTAAATTAACAAAAATAAAGCATCAGCAGGTGCTAATATGCCCCAAGAGTATAGCTGCAATGAGTTCATGAATTTCTTTACTTCTAAGATTGATACCATCAGAGATAAAATTGTAACTATGCAGCCGTCAACTACAGTTTCACATCAGATAATGAGCTTTAGTTCCCCTAAGGAAAAATTACACTCTTTCTCTATTATAGGAGAAGAAGACTTGTACAAACTTGTTAAATCATCTAAACCAGCAACATGTATGTTAGACCCTATTCCATCTAAACTATTAAAAGATCTGCTTCCAGAAGTCATAGATCCTATTTTGAACATTATTAATTCATCATTGTCATTAGGATATGTTCCCAAAACCTTTAAACTGGCTGTAGTTAAACCTCTCATTAAGAAACCACATCTTGATCCCAAAGACTTAGTAAATTACAGACCAATCTCTAATCTCCCTTTTCTGTCAAAGATACTAGAAAGGTAGTATCCTCACAACTGTATTCCTTTTTAGAAAAAATGGTGTCTGTGAGGATTTCCAATCAGGTTTTAGACCGTACCATAGTACTGAGACTGCTCTCATTAGAGTTACTAATGACCTGCTTCTATCATCTGATCGTGGTTTTATCTCGTTATTAGTGCTATTAGATCTTAGCGCAGCATTCGATACTATCGATCACAACATTCTCTTGGATAGACTAGAAAACTATGTTGGCATTAGAGGAAGCGCCTTAGCATGGTTTACATCATATCTATCTGACCGCTATCAGTTTGTGGCATTAAATGAGGAGGTATCATATCGATCAAAAGTGAAATATGGAGTTCCTCAAGGCTCAGTGCTAGGACTTTTACTTTTCAACCTATACATGTTACCTCTGGGAGATATTATCAGGAGTCATGGTGTTAGCTTTCACTGCTATGCTGATGATACTCAGCTCTATATTTCAGCGCAGCCTGGTGATACACACCAAATTGAGAATCTAACAGAATGCATAGTCGATATAAAAAGCTGGATGATGAGTAACTTCTTAATGTTAAATTCTGAAAAAACAGAGGTGCTAATAATTGGACCTAAAAACCCCACATATAATAATCTAGAACACAGCCTATCACTTGATGGCAGCTCTGTTAATTCTTCATCATCAGTTAGGAACCTAGGTGTGCTGTTTGACAGCAATCTTTCCTTTGAAAATCATGTTTCTAGCATCTGTAAAACTGCGTTTTCCATCTTAAAAATATATCTAAATTACGACCTATGCTTTCAACCTCTAATGCAGAAATATTAATTCATGCGTTTATGACCTCAAGGTTAGATTATTGTAATGCTTTATTGGGTGGTTGTTCTGCACGCTTAATAAACAAACTTCAGCTAGTCCAAAACGCAGCAGCCAGAGTCCTTACTAGAACTAGGAAGTATGATCATATTAGCCCGGTTCTGTCAACACTGCACTGGCTCCTATCAAACATCGAATAGATTTTAAAATCTTATTAATTACCTATAAAGCCCTGAATGGTTTAGCTCCTCAATACTTGAGCGAGCTCTTATCACATTATAGTCCTGCACGTCCGCTACGTTCTCAAAACTCTGGCCATTTGATAATACCTAGAATATCAAAATCAACTGCGGGCGGCAGATCCTTTTCCTATCTAGCACCTAAACTCTGGAACAATCTCCCTAACTCTGTTCGGGAAGCAGACACACTCTGCCAGTTTAAATCTAGATTAAAGACACATCTTTTAACTTAGCCTACACATAACACACCAACACACCTTTTATTATTCAAATCCGTTAAAGGATTTTTAGGCTGCATTACTTAGATTTGCTGGAACCGGGAACACTACTCCTAAAATACGATGTACTTGTGACATCGTAAAAAGAATGGCATCTACGCTAATATTAGTCCTGTTTCTTTCTCAATCTGTTTTCACAGTTTGTATCCAGACTAGATGGTGGATCAGCACCCAGAGATTATGTTCATCAGAGACCAGAAAACCTAGATGCGCCCGTCGACAGATCACCAGATCCTGATGCACACACACACACGCACACACTCAAGTCATTTACACTATCTGACACAGCTGCGTTTAAAATTGAACTGGAAGTTAAGTGCTGGGCGTCCGGTCAGAGGAGAACTGACCCCAACTGAGTCTGGTTTCTCCCAAGGTTTTTTTTTTCTCCATTCTATATGCATGGGGTTTTGTTTCCTTGCCGCTGTCGCCTCTGGCTTGCTTGGTTGGGGACACTTAACTTCTAGTGACTATCGTTGAATTGACTACAGAGACCGTCTCTGCATTTAATAAGAAATTGGTCACTCTCGTCACTATATATCCCTGTCATTATACTGTACAGTGCTTTGATGCAACCTGTGTTGTTAAAAGCGCTATATAAATAAAAATGATTGATTGATTGATTGTGTGTGAGTGATGAGTGTGTGTGTGTGTGAGATGAGTGTGTGTGTGTGTGTGTGTGTGTGTGTGTGTGATGAGTGTGTGTGTGTGTGTGTGTGTGTGTGTGTGAGTGATCAGTGTGTGTGAGATGAGTGTGTGTGTGTGTGAGTGATGAGTGTGTGTGTGTGTGTGTGATGAGTGTGTGATGTGAGGTGTGTGTGTGTGTGTGTGATGTGTGTGTTCACCTGTGAGACTTTGCTGATCCTGCGCTTGAGCTCGTCCTCCGTCACGCTGCCGGCGATCACTTCTAGAGGAATGCCGTTCTCTCCGATGAAGAAGCTGGACGGGATACACACCACCGGATCTGGACGAGCTCAGAGTTAAAGAACCCGTCTGATCTACAGTGAACTCATCTGTTCCGTAAACCGGGTCACGAGTACTGAGTCTAGAACTGACCAGAGCTTGTGTTTAGCTTCCGCTATAATCACAGAAAGTAATACTAACATGCAGAATATTGTACTGTAGAGCGATGTTGAAGATATCGGTGCCTGTCTAGAATTCACAGAACATGATTATTTATTAAAATGAATCATTTTAATTCTAAATGGTGTTTATAATTAATCCTCAGAACAGCAGCAAAGGATACAGATCTGAGAGAACTGGACACATGCTTCACTGGAGGAACAAGAGATGGACAAATCAGTCACTGAAATCACAGATTACTGAGATCACTGATGTCTGGCTCGTGACGTCTCACCTCTCAGCGTCCACTCGGATGGCCACACAGCAGTTCTGAGCTGCTTCCCACACACTGTCCGTCTCCCAACTGGACATCAGCTGAGAGGACTGATCATCACTCCCTGCAGAGAGAGAGAGCAGAGCGAACACACACACACACACACACACACACACACACACACACACACGTGTTTTTATGTAATGTGGGGACTCTCCAAAGGTATTCATTTATCTTAACAACGACTAACTAGGAGTTTTAGCTTAAAAGTGATTCAGGACCAATCTGAGAGCAACTGAGCGAGGAAAGACAAAAACGTTCAGACTATGAAGACTGTGATTGGTTGGTTGTTCAAGATAGAAATAAAAGAGCGTCTATAAAAAGTTTTTTACTTTCTCTCAAACACACACACACACACACACATAGTAATGTTTTATGCCTTAACAATGGTATAAATACACAGCACAGAATTTCCTGGGGGAAAAAATCATCTGGCTATTATAAGAATAAATAAAACTTATTTTTATGCTTTAAAATAATTAGACATGCTAAAACACAGAAATTAAAAATAAATAATAAAGTACAAATAAAACACAAGGTTGGAATCAAACATTTGATAGGGCCCTAAAATATTTTTTAGTTTATTAAATAATTAAATTCATATAATTTCATAATATTGTTTCATGATTTTAAAGGTTTCAGTGAGTGTGAATCATCTCTGGAGAATCGCTCAGGTGTCCAGATTCCTCAGAGCTAGATGCTGAACGCTGGATATTTTTATGAATATTAGTACTTTCTATGTATAACCTGTTTCTGTAATAAAATATGTTTTTTCAGTTTGTGTTGTCCCCAATTCTTTTGTTACTATGAGCAACTTTTAAAACGTCCTTGTTTTATTGTGTGTAATTACTTTTAATGATTATTTAATTTCCTTTAAATTAAAGCACATTTTTCAAGTTTTACTTTCCCCAAAAAACTTATTCTGTATAATTTATAAGCGTTCTGATAAATGGGGACATGATTCACCCTCTCCCTGTAACACTGATCTAACTGTGTCATGATACACATTATACACTCATATCACACACACTTTCTCTCTGTTTAATAAACAAACACACACACTCTCTAATACACACCTCTCTCTCTCTCTCTCTCTCTCTAATACACACACACTCTCTCTCTCTCTCTCTCTCTCTAATACACACACACACCTCTCTCTCTCTAATACACACACACACCTCTCTCTCTCTCTCTCATACACACACACACACACCTCTCTCTCTCTCTCTCTCTAATACACACACACATACATCTCTCTCTCTCTCTCTCTCTCTAATACACACACACACCTCTCTCTCTCTCTAAAACACACACACATCTCTCTCTCTCTCTCTAATACACACACACATCTCTCTCTCTCTCTAATACACACACACTCTCTCTCTCTCTCTAATACACACACACCTCTCTCTCTCTCTCTCTCTCTCTAATACACACACCTCTCTCTCTCTCTCTCTCTCTAATACACACACACACCTCTCTCTCTCTCTCTAATACACACACCTCTCTCTCTCTCTCTCTCTCTAATACACACACACCTCTCTCTCTCTCTAATACACACACACCTCTCTCTCTAATACACACACACCTCTCTCTCTCTCTCTAATATACACACACAGAGCTCTCTCTCTAACACACACACCTCTGTCTAATACACAGATACATCTCACAAACAGACACAGACAGACAGACAGACAGACAGACAGACAGACAGACAGACAGACAGACAGACACACACACACACACACACACACACACACACACACACTTATAATCCGGTTCTAACCGGACACATTTTACTGATTTGGCGCTCAAACGCGTTCTGAGGTAAATATGTTAATTAAGCGGCGGCGCTGCTGTGAGACTCTTTAAGCTGATGAAGACTAGCCTCCTCATCATCAGCTGTCACCGAACACAATCCGGTGTGACGATGACGGTGATGTGTGTGTGTGTGTGTGTGTTCGTACCTGTGATGACCACCACAAACACACATCTGCGCTGTTTAGCTGCCGCGATGGCCGCCGGGATCGAGCCCTCGAACCAGCGCATGATGAAGATGACGATGATGAAGCTCTGTTCTGCTGCGGTTCCCAAAGATTCGACAACTCACAGCTGCCGGAAGCTGCGCGCGGAACACGGAAGCAGTTTGACGCAAAGAACTCTGGGAAATGTAGTTTAATCGTGAGGCGCAGGCACAACATGACAGGTAGCGTACAAAGCGAATAAACGATATTATAGGTGGATATAATTTAATGTAGTTTGTCAGGAACGCTTTATTTTTAATGTAATATATAAATCCAGAACCGAAAGTACAACAGACGGCAATGCATATATCAAAAAGGAGAGTTATAGAAGCATAAAATATAAGCCAAAACGTTATTTATTATGAAGACGGAATCTATCAGTATATAATAAAAATAAAATTACACTTAAAGCAAACATAACATGTTAACTAATTATTTAATTATGTATTACTTTTTATTAAATACTGATTTCAGAGCTTTACAGACGCAGAACATCAGGGCCACGGGTGTACGTCATTTCCCACAATGCACCTGGACAGGAAAAAACAGAGAGCCAAGATGGCGGCGGACAGTGATGTGAGTTTGCTTTCATCTAAATATACATAATTTTTCTCGGCATTCTCCGTCAGTGTCATGTGAATACACGCAGTTCTATGACACGCACGTGCTTTAATTAGGGCGTGTTGTTAATGACCGAGTCGCTGGTTTGTGTTTCAGCCCGAGTCTGAAGTGTTTGAGATCACTGACTTCACCACCGCGTCGGAATGGGAGAGTACACAAAAACACACACTTACATTTACATTTACATTTAGTCATTTTGCAGACGCTTTTATCCAAAGCGACTTACAATTGAGAGTACAACAGCGATTCATTTTTTTAGAGACAAAACAGACAGTGTAAGTGCTTATAACACCCAGTCACAGGGAGTGTTCAAATTAGTACATGCCAGAAGGGAAGGAATAAACAAGGGGATAAGAAGAGAGACACAGAGACAGTGAGAGTATTTTTTTTTTTTTTTTTTTTTTTTTTTTTTTTTTATGATGAGGTCAGGTATTGCTGAAAGATGTGAGTTTTCAGCAGTTTCTTAAAGATTGACAGAGATCCAGCATTCCCGGATATGTGCAGGAAGATCGTTCCACCAGCCAGGAACAGAGAACGAGAAAGTTCTGGAGAGTGATTTCGAGCCTCTTTGAGATGGTACCATGAGGCGTCGCTCGCTAGCAGATCTCAGACTTCTAGAGGGTGTGTAGATTTGTAATAGTGAGTGGAAGTAGACCGGTGCCGAGTCTGTGGTTGTTCTATATGCAAGCATCAGTGCCTTGAACTTGATGAGAGCTGCAATCGATAGACACACTTATCCTCCAGAGTCTGTTTATTAGTGTGTGTGCAGTGATGTCGTGCTGAGTTACTGTCGTTTGATTGAGATGCAGATGTTTGGTCGCTTTTCACGGGCTCAGACGCAGATATCTGATGATTTAAGGCTGTTTTTAACTTGAATATGAACTGCCTCGTCAATAAAGCTCCAATTCAGTGACAGATGATGGAAAATCCGTTTATTTACAACACACAGTCTAATCCTTGTGGAATAAAGTCAACAGGAAACTTTTAGTGTGCTATCTTAACATATAACGGGTTTATTATTGCTTCTTAAATGTTGTGTGATGTGGGTTTATTTATGATCACCGTCTCTTATTGACGACATTATAACACACACACACACACACACACAAAGTGTTAAACTTAGCATATTTATTGTCTCATTCGAATATGTTTATTTCATTATTTTATTGAGTCTGTGAGGAGTAGATTTATATATTCATAGGTTTATGTTGCTGTAGATTCATATCTCGGGTCGAGGAGGTGCTCAATGACTGGAAACTGATCGGCTCTCGTGTTGGGAAACCTCTGGAGAAGGTCAGTGAACTACATTACCCATGAACACACTGATGATCTGTGACACATGGGTGCTTCTCAGTTCTTACCAGTTATTATTAACAGTGAATTATTTCCATTTTACTAACAGCCGTTTGTTCTCTATTACAGTTCAAAAATGATTTTATTTCTTAGTATTTATGTCTTGTTTTCTGTTATAAATCTAAAAAAGTATTGAATCAAGACGCATTTACTTGACAAGTAAAATTAATAAAGATATTAAGACTGAATAACTAAATCTGTTTTTGCCTAAATCAAGTTAAAAAAAAGGGGGGTAAGAAAAATAATCCCAATTTAAAAAAAGTAAACATGAATATTTTTCTTGCCATATTGTCAATTTTTTTTTTTTTTTTTTTTTTTTCTAGGAGAGAAATGTACTTTATATCTTTATATTTTTAATTGTAAAATAAATACATCTTAATTCGAGAATGTTTCAGAATTTATTCTAGAAAACGAGACTAAAATAAATTTGGGATATCAGGAGGAATATCAAGAAACACCAATGTTTAAGTTTTTCAAAATTAAAGCAAAAAATTTTAAATGGCAATAAAAACAGTATTGAAATTGTTTTTCTATTATTTAAAAGTATTTTTGTTTTCATTTAGTTTCATTTGTAATAATGTTTTCTTTTTACTATATTTTGTAATAAACATTACTATTAGGAGTTTTATTTCAGTGTTAGGTTTAAGTTATTTACATTTAGTCAGTTTAGCATTTAAACTTAACTTTCATGGCCACAGTTCATTTTTTTTGTTTTCATCAAGTTTCATTTATAATATATTTTCAAAGTAATCTTAAATGAATATTGCTGTTTTGATTGTTTTAAGTTATTATGGTTTTATTTCAGTGTTATTACTGTTGTTATTATTTGCGCTCTAACTTAATTTAAATGCCAAGGCAGCATTTGTATACTTCTTTAGTTTTTCAGCAAATGTTTGATCTCAGTTAAAAGTCATGTTTAGATGCTCTCAGTGATAATAATCATTAATAATCGTGTTGATGCAGGGAGAACTGACCAGCGGCTCGTGGGACGAGACGACTCAGGAGATCAACTTCGCTGACTTCAAGTTCTCCATAACTCATCACTATCTGAAGCAGGAGTCCTCTGAGAACGAGAGCAGGGATGAGCCGGAGGAAGGTACGCCTGACCTCTGACCTGCTCGGCTGACCTCTGACCTCTGCTGCGTGTGTCTGAACACTGTCTTTGCTTTCAGATGCATATCCTCTTGCCATGCAGGACCTGCTGTGCATGAACAATGACTTTCCTCCAAGAGCGCACTGCCTCGTCAGATGGTGAGAAGATCACGAGATTCTAGAGCTGAGAGAAGAAACAATGAGAGTTTAACTCCAGATGAGAGTCTAGAGCTGGGAGAATAGAGGATGAGAGTAGAGCTGAGAGAATAAAGAGTGAAATCTAGTGCTGAGAGAAGAAACAATGAGAGTAGCTCTAGATGAGAGTCTAGAGCTGGGAGAATAAACGTTGATAGCCTGGAGCTGGGGAAAAATAAATGCTGAGAGAAGAAGTGATGAGAGTCTAGAGCAGGTGGAATATACAATGAGACTCTAGAGACTCTGTGAGAATAAATGGTCAGTTTTAAACAGATGGTGCTGCATGCTTCAGAAACAGCCGTACTCTGCTCCTTTCACACACTTTAATCTAAAATAATCATTCATTTGATTGGAGAAGGTTTAAACAAACCACATAAATAAGGCATTCTGAGCTGAGGTGGAATTAGTCTTCAGCTCTTCTTCAGCAAGAGAGTGATTTAAAAATAGATTGCAGCACCATCTGCTCTTAAATTCTAAACTCAATCCATTCCAGAGAGTCTTCATGTATTCAGAATTCTTATAGTTTTATAGTCGCAGCCTTATAAGAGTTAGCTTGATGAGCGGTCTTCAGGATCAAAGGAGACCGTCTTAAAGGTGCTGCATGTATTATTGACAGCGACTGGTTGAACTGGGCATAGCAGTCCATATTCAAAATATAGGAGAAGTGTTTGTTCACCCGGCCGCTCTCTCTCAGACACACACTGCTTGTCAGCCACGAATAAACACTGTCCTACTAACCAGGCGTCATGAAACGTCTGAATGTTGAATTAAATGAAAATATT
>NW_025047841.1:47500-60000 GCF_018831695.1 Puntigrus tetrazona
ACAGACCAAACATCAGAACTTTATCATGCTGTAATAATGTTTAGAAGTTTAAAGAAAAACCCAATGTATAATACTATCAGTCACACTCATGATTGTCTAATTGTGTGTGTTCTCCATTCACTGATCTGAACTGAATAGTGACTCTGTTTTGATGATGATGATGATGATGATGGTTCTGTAGAGAACAGTGACATCAGTCAGGCGCTGTCCAAGCTGACCGAGCCGGCGTCCGTCCCCATCCACAAGCTGTCCGTCTCCAGTATGGTGCACAGCGCCAGGAAACGCATCCGGAGACACCGGCGCTCCGAAGAGTCTCCGCTCAACAACGACGTGCTCAACTCCATCCTGCTGGTGAGGCATGCTGGGTATTCACACAGACTCACTGTGAGGAGGAGGAGGAGGACGAAGGCCACGAAATCAGTCATAACCACCCTTTTCTTACTGAGATTTATACTTCATCTGAAAGCTGACGTTATGTGGCCGAGATACTAACCCCAAGTACATGACGATCTGCTCCAGAACACACTTCTCAAGTCAATATTTAAGTAACACATTATTTTATATAGGTGTCTTTTTAAATATGTAATGAAGGTTACTTTGGGGGCTCTCACAGGCTTTCTGGAGGATTTTTAACCCCGAAATGTCATCGTTTCCTTGCTGTGTAGAATATTTCCAAACCTGTGTGAAACTCTTTGTTCTGACGAACACAAAGGAAGATATTTTGTTAAGTCTGTAAGCAGGATGTTTTGGGTCACTATTGACTCCCATAGTACTTTTTTCCTAACAGCCTGCTCACTTTCATGGCTGGATCCAATAAAAAAAGCTTTAGAGTATTAAACAGGATAATAGTGTGTAATAATGTAGAAGGACAATAGTAAACGTGTGAGATGCAGATCAGATAGTTCATGTTGGAGGAGGAATGGTTTGTGGTTAGATGTTTCTCTCCTTTTCCTTTAAAAGCGTGTTCTGCTGTGTTTGACCGTCAGTATCTGTTCCCGGACGCCGCTCTGGACAAAGCCGACTGGAGCGAGGTCAGATCCACGCAGGAACCGGCCCGAGACTCGGAGGATTACGTGAGTGTCCGTCTGACGCGTCTCAGATGATTCAGATGGGTGTCTGACCGTCTTCTTCTGTCAGCAGCTGCTCTACAACCAGCTGAAGTCTTCTCCGAGCGACAGTCTGACCTCTCGCCTGGCGCTGTGTGTCTCGATGGTCAACTTCCATCACGGAGGGGTGCGAGCCGTGGCTCATCTGTGGCAGGAGTTTGTTCTGGAGATGCGTTACCGCTGGGAGAACAACTGCCTGATCTACGGGTCAGAGAGCGCTCCACATCCACTCCTCACACGCTCAGCTTCTGCTGCTCTGACACTAAACCTTCTTACTTTGCTCCTTTTGAACCTCATGCCACTGGTCTGATTGGATTCAATGATCTATGCTAAAAATGCTATCGCCAGACCCAGAGATCTTCTGAATGGATTCAAAAACGATTAACTCTGGGGAAAAAAATTCCAGCCAAGTTTTAAAAAAAGTGGAGTGTTCCTTTAAAAGTTTCTGCAAAACTCTCAAAATATGAGCCCGTTGAGTTCATGATAATGAGTCTTTCCTGAAGTAAATATTAGTGTATTTGAGCACATGAATCACTGATTTATCTTTTGGATTCAGTTCTGATGTTCATTCATGTTTATTTGCTGTAAGTGATCTGATCAGCGCACAACAAAGAGCCACAGAAACACATTTAATAAAAGAATTTAGTCATAAAACCAATGGAATTTCAAGGCTGAGTAAGAAAACACAATGATTATTACAGTTTAGTATTTGATGGCAGAAGCTACACATCATGTTGATTAAGTTGAACTGAGCTGAACTGATTCTTGGGATGTGAGAATAGATAGTGGTTCATTCAGCCTGAGAATCCAGAAAATAATATTTTCAAGACGGCCCTAGTTTATCTGTGAAATCTTCTGAAAACGATTCCAGTTCCAATGAGATAATTTCTCTGTGGTTATTGATAGTCGTGCTGTGGACCAGTTCAAAAGAACCGATTCATAATGAAAGTGTATTCTCCCCAGTCCGCTCTGATTCAGAGCTCCGTAATCATCACGGATATCAGCTAAATGCTGCATGTGTTCTTCAGTGTCTGTGATGTATTTCTAGTTTAATGGCACTCTCTACATCCTCCAGTGTGTTTGTAGAGCTGGTTCTAGATCAGTGTGGGACTGTAGTCTGTAGCGCTCTAACGCTGCTCTCACTGTGTGTTTGTGTTTTGCTCTTCTAGGCTGGCGAGCGGAGCTCCGGATCTCAGGTGCTGCCTCCTTCATCAGAAGCTACAGGTGAAGCTCCACACACTTAACAGTCTAAAAGTTATTACCGCTTGTAGTGCACTTGAACACACTAGGGCATGAAAGATGGATGCCAGTGTACTACAGGTGCTATGTTAAAATCATGTTTTAGTTCGTATTGAAAATAGCACATTGTTAAGATTATCTGAGGAAGTACTAAAGAATGATTTTTAGTGTATGAAGCACAAAATTAGTGCCTGAAAATAGAGCGCTTTCCTTACATTAGTGAAGTGTTGTTTTCCTCCTGGGTGCCTGTCCTCAAACACGTGAGAGGTGTGAGAAATCAGAAATTAATAGCTGGTCATCATTTTAACTTCAGTTCCAGTGTTCTGTATTAAAACAAATGTGTTTTAAGCAGATTTCTTGGATGAAAAATATACATTTTCTATTTATTTTTCCACAGAAATGATTAGTTTTTCTACAAATTGAAAGCAGGCACATTATATCTAGTAAAAGTGGTGTTAGAAGAAAAAAAGTCAGCAGAAAAACAACGAGAGGAAGTAGATGATTTTAAGTCTAGGGTCAGTACTTACTTTTTAAACTAATTAACACTTTTACTCATCAAGCATGCATTAAATTGAACAAAAGTGACAGCAAAGATATTTCTCATATTAGAGCAGATTTCTGTTTCAAATAAATGCTATTCTTTTAAACTTTCTATTCATCTGTGAATCCTGAAAAATAACATCAGTTTCCACAGAAACATTGTTTTCAGCTTTGATGATAATCAGAAATGTTTGTTGAGCAGTAAATCAGTATATTATTATGATTTCTGAAGATCATGTGACACTGAAGTAATGATGCTGAAAATTCAGCTGCGCTTCACAGAAATAAATTACACTTTAACTCATATTCACAATGAAAACTGATATTTTAATTTTAATAATATTTCACAATTTTTAATGTATTTTTGATGAAATAAATGCAGATGAGCAGAGGGGTCTGTTTCTGTGCTTCATCAGATGCTGAACTGCTGCATCGAGCGCAAGAAAGCGAGGGATGATGGGAAGAAGAGCGGGTCGTCAGACGGAGCCCGGAGCCGCCCGGGGCCCGAGAGCACGGGGCC
This sequence comes from Puntigrus tetrazona, assembly GCF_018831695.1. NCBI lineage: Eukaryota > Metazoa > Chordata > Actinopteri > Cypriniformes > Cyprinidae > Puntigrus > Puntigrus tetrazona. The sequence goes on from NW_025047841.1 coordinate 50,906, forward strand.
CGCCGAGGTTTCTCCGGGGAAGTCCTGGGACTCGTGGAGCGACAGCGAGGAGGAGTTCTTCGAGTGTCTGAGCGACACGGACGAGATGAAGGAGACAGAGACGGACAGCGAGAAGAAGACGGTCAGTAAGAGCAAAGCCGAAGGACGTCTGCAGACTCACGGAAAACTGACCCTTCTGAACTCCCCGGAGCCGCTCTACATCCCCGTCACGCAGGTCAGAACCAGGCTGAACCGATCGCTGCGAAATTGTGCTGAAAAACTACATTTCCCATGATGCTACAGAAAACTCCACCAATCAGATAATAGCAGCAAGAATATTGCACCAAAAGAGCTCTGTTCACTCCCATGTTTGTGTGTGTCTATACTTATAATTAATCTTATAATCATGGCTGTTTTAACAATTAAAATGTTTTATATTATTATATATTTATATTATTAATATATTATATATTAAATGATTTGATTAATTAGAATAGTTGACTAAATAAATTTGACTGTGAAAATAGGGTAAGTTATTTTTGTATAAAAGGAGAAAGTATTAATTAGACAAATTGTAGCTTTAGAGTTAAATGCTGTATTCAACTCAACTCAACATTTATTTCACGTAAACATTTAGGCTAAGATGTTCAAACATGAGCGGTGGAACATAAAGGTCCTTTGAGAAACTTTTCAGTCATTTGTGTTTATAACATTATAGACATTAGTAACTAAAAGAGATCTAGTGCTGTTATTTTTTATTGTTATTTTAATAAAACGATGAAAAAGTAAATCTGCCAGCAGGTGGCGCTAAATGTTTTAATTTTATTCTCTTAATGAAAGCTTCACACGATTCGTTCAAAATCCAGATTCATTCAGAAATAAACACTGCTTGTTCAGAGACGCCTGCATCGAAGATGTGAGTAAAACCAAAGGTTTCAGCGTTCAGGTCCATAAACTAGATATGATTGTGATGGGAAGCGCTCTGTTCTGTTCTGACGCTGAGAAGCTCTCTCAGGGGGAATCTCTGCGCTGGAGCACAACCAGATCTTCTTAAGATTGCTCTGGAAAACAAGAGAGAAGCTTGTTAGAGATGAAGCGCTCCGTTATACCACAACAACAAACATCTCCAACTCTTCCACAGTCTTTATTGGATTAAAGCAGACGCTCTTTACTTGTGTTATCATCTGTGTGATCGTGGAGCTGCTCAATATTCAGTTAAATCCTCACTTCTGGTCTTAATAGTTTATGACATCACTTTACTACTTTTAGTTATTTCTGTTTTCATAGGAGACGTAAAGCTGTTGTTCCTTCACAGTGAGCTCTGCTCGATTATGATCACAATTATTTTTAAGCACCATTTTTAACATGATTATGAAACTGCATATTATTGTTTTATTTAAAGATGGTTTTATATATATATATATATATCAAATATGTATTTTCTGTAATTAAGATTGTGATATTATAGATTATATCTGTTAATACAGAATAAGTCATTAGGGTTAGTTTTATGAAATTGGGATTTATACATCAAAAACTATCAAAGAAAGTCCTCAGAATTATTGAAAATAATTAAACTAAATGAATAAACTGTGCTCACAAATCTAGAGTAAGTCTAAAGTGTTGAGTTATCAGCTGCCACAGAAATTAAATAATCAACTGAAAAATAAAACTTTCTTTTAATCTAAATCAGGAATCCTGTCATTATAAGAGACACACATCCAGTGTACCGTTAGACCTGTATTTTAATTCATCACTAACCTTCTCCCTCTTCTCTGTAAGTCCGTGCGTTTGATAAACTGAACGTCTCTGTTCCTCAGGAGCCTGCGCCGATGACCGAGGACCTTCTGGAGGAGCAGTCTGAGGTTCTGGCCAAACTGGGCACGTCTGCTGAAGGAGCTCATCTCCGTGCTCGTATGCAGAGCGCCTGCTTGCTCTCGGACATGGAGTCCTTCAAGGTGAGCCCTGACCGTCTGCTGTGATAACACCGATCTGATCATCTACTTTTATTACAGCCTTCAGTGCTGCTGTACTTATATGAAGAATGTGATGAGAGAAAGTGTTTTCTGTGTTTTATTCCCGTCTCGGTATCAGACTAAATAGGTTTCTATGGAAGCCACTTTTTCTTAGTTCGCTTTTAGTTTTGACGTCGTTGCGTGATGTAAACTCACAGCTGTAAGAAAATGTCTTCTTTTTTTCTTTAGAATTGAACTTTATAACTTGATATTGCTATTTTATATCTCACGGTTCTGAGAAAATAAATCACAAATGCAGGATATAAAACTCAAAATTAGGATATAAAAGTTTATTTCACGCCATTCTGAGACAAACGTGAAAATTATGAGCAGCTGCAAGAAAAAACACACACTTATTTCATTCAAAATGGAGCTGTTTTTTCTTTAACTTCAGTCTGTATCACAATTCTGAGAAAAGAAGTCAGAAATGGGATGAGTAAATTCAAGAAAATGAAAAGAGTCATAGTTGTGAATATTCAACTCTCAAAAAATCTTTTCCCCCTAAGAATTGGGCTTGAAATTGCTAGTTTATATCTCACAATACAAGATATACAGTACAGTACAAGAGAAAAGCCATGCTTGTGAGATAGAAACAAAAAAACAAGAGTTTTGAGATGAAAGTCAGTTCTGAAAGAGATATATAAACTCTGAGTTGCAAGAAAAACTTCATAATTGCATGATATAAACTCAAATATGTATTTTTTTTCTCTCTGAATTTAACTTTATATCTCTTAAAATCCCACAATTCTGAAAAATAAACTCACAATTTCAGGAGCAAAGAATTTCTATGAAAAAAGTGAGTTTCTGAGTAATTCTGATAAAAAAAAGAGTCAAAATTGGGAGATAAAAGGTATCTTTTTTGGACGTTTTGTTATTCAGTGGCTCCTTCCGCAGATTTCACACGCCGGAGCAGAAAGAAGCAGATTATATAGCTGCCAGACAACGGCTCCTCCTGCTCCTGTCTTCAGTTCACTGAATCTTTTATAGGTTTCACCTTTTAAAAGCGCCGCTTGGCAGAAGCCAAAGGGAGAAGCATCATTCATTTTCATAAGCACCTTATTTTCAGTCGCTCTCTGTCGGAGAACAGCACACGATCCCGCGGCGCTCCGCCGTGGACAGACCCCAGAGATTAAAGAGCGAGGGATTTGTGAAGGAAAGGAGCGCTCTGAAGCGAGAACGCTCGTTTTTCAGCACCGGGGGGCGAGGCAGATGCAGAAAGGTGACATTTTGTGTCTATTTCCCCTCGCTATAGCCTGTTCAACTGCCCTACAAACTGCTCTAATTTCCACAGCAGCTCGTCTCAGTGCAGCGGCGGACCGCTGTGAGCGCAGTAAATGGCCCCTTTAGCTGAAGATGGCCTCTAAATTTAGCAGCGGCGCTGTCTGTAATTGTGCTTAGCCAAGCATCATTTGGCATTTTGGCTTTAATTACCATCTCCCTCCGGGCGGAGAGCAGAGAGAGGCGATATGATGAATGGGGCGTCTCAGAAAGTGACGGGGATCTTCAGACGTTGTTGGAGATGATCAGATCCACCTGAGCAGGAGAACAGCTCCAGAGCGTGCTTCGGCCCGAGCGCTCTCACGGGATTCTGGGAGCCGTTGCTAAGGTCTTCTGAGTGTTGCTAGGGAAGGGTGACATCATGTCATTCTCAATTATTAACCTGGATTAGAGAACAACACTTACTTTGTGTTTTGGTCTTGTTTTCTCGTATAAATATCTTCAAATTCTTGAATCACGATGCATTTACTGAACAGGTAACATGACTTTAAATGATATTATTTCTTTAAAAAACAAATCCAAATGTTGTTAGTTTTTGCTAAAAATGAGTAAAAATATCTCCCAATGTGGCAAGAAAGTAATGCTTTTTAGCCTTTGAGTTAAGATGATTTTTCTCAAGATCCTGAGCTGCACACACACACACTGAACTTAAACTGCTTGATTAATTCATTGATTAATTAATGATTAATACTTCCCTCCAAAGAAACTTTTTTTTGTCTCTCAGTGGATGCCTATGAATCATCGTCACTGATGCCGTCGTCACAGTAAATAGCAGAAAATACTGTGATATCTTCCATGTATATCAGTGTTCATCAACGAAGATGTCAAGAGCTAAAAATAATATCAGATGATAAGAACTATGATGAAGTTTATGCTGCGTCTTCATCTTGAGACAGGATTAGCATGTTATTTGAGGACGATGTTACTGGACACAAAGATTTTTCACTCGCTGTCAGGTTTTAATAAATCGCAGATAAATGCCTGAAAATCGCTGCTCGTTCACGAGAATCACCATCTTCAGTGAGTCGCGGTCTGAAGGTGTGTGTCGAGAGCCTGACGTAAACACTGTTGAGTAGACACTGGATGTTTTGCGTCTGAAAGGGACAACATTAATACTTAAATACCTATCTGTGTTAATGTTAACCAACAAAACATGTTAAATGTATACATGTTAAGTTATCTTAAAATGAGTTTAATTTCTATCAAAAATGAAAATTGAATGAAAACATTTCATTACAGTTGTTCTAAATTCAGGCGTTGATTCAAATTACCCGTGATCTTAATTGATTTGGACTAAAGAGAGAAGAATTGATGACTATTAAAGCCGCTTCACACCAAACACAATAACTATAAAGATAATCTATATAATCTATATCTATATAAAGCTATATAGAGTCCACACCATCTGATTGGCTGTCAGTGGAAAAAGGACGGGTTCTGATTGTGTCAAAAAACATGATTTCAAAGATGGTTTCTCTGTGATGTGTTTATCGTTCTAGTTGTGTTGTAACCTGCCAAAGTGAGCACCGTCCCTAGAGGCTGTGGGTTTCTCTCAAGTGTTTGAGGACTCGTGCTTCATGGTGTTTTTAGTGTTGCTGTGGAGTGTTTGGTTTCTGGAAGCAGCACTCAGTGGAGATCTGACGTGAATGTGTTTCTGTGTGTCTCTCATCATTACATCTGTTCAGCGTGTCTCTCGGTAATAATCAGAGTATGAGTATAAGTGCTCAGGACTTCAGTAAAAGATGGAAAGGTCATCCTGAGGAAGTCTGTTGCTCATTTACAAGAGAAGTGTGTGATGAATTACAGGAACATACCATTAAATACACAACAACCATACAGATAAATACACAACCCCAACATTAAATACATATGTGTGTGTGTGAGCATGACTGTGAGTGTGTGTGTGTGTGTGTGTGTGCATGAGTGTGTGTGTGTGTGTTTTTGTGTGAGGATGTAAGTGTAAATGATGATGTAGGTATTAAAACACTTATCAAAACGCTTTTTTTTTTTTTTTTTTTTTTTGAGAAAGCAAAAATGTGAGTAGTTTCCTGTAAGGGGTTTAGGTGTAGAACCATAACACATACAGTCTGTATAGTATAAAAACATTTACAGTTCTCAAAAACACATTTTGTGTGTGTGTGTGTGTGTGTGTGTGTGTGTGTTTTAGCGGGCTGTTGTCTGGAGGATTTTGTTCGCTGGTACTCTCCGAGGGATTACGTGGAGGAAGAGGTGGTGGATGAAGCGGGGCAGACGGTTATTCGGGGCGAGCTGAGTGTCCGGATGAAGATCCCGGGGAACATGTGGGTGGAGGCCTGGGAGACGGCCAGAGCGACTCCGGCCCGGCGGCAGAAGAGACTGTTCGACGACACCAAAGAGGCTGAGAAGGTCAGAACCACAAACCCTTCCGCTTTTGATCAATATGACACGTTCATTTCAAGCCACACAGACAAGATGGTTCTGTCTTTACCTGCTCACACGCGTCCCATGATTCCCTCAGAGCAGCCAATCAGAGCGCGGGACTGCTGGAAGTGGGTTAGCTTCAGTGAACGCTGGCGCTGGTGAAGGTCGCGTCTCTTTCTGTCCTTCAGCCGTCTGTCGCATCCTCGTGGGGAAGCTGCGGGGTTTACTCTGAATTCATTTGCTGGTTTAATTTCCTCTGCTGTGTTTTGCTCCAGTAACTTGTCCTCGGTGGCAGTCGCACGTGTGTTCTGCAAAAGTACAGTAAAAACCTTCCCAGCAGCCCCCTCGTCTATGGTTCTCAACCTACAGCAGCCTAACATTACACCTGCAGATAAATTCATAATCCCTTAATCTCACGTACAGTTAGAAGGACTGCATTAGAAAAATTTCATATTTAAATCATTTACAGTCAGAAGCGTTGCATTCAAAGAATGCTTAAAATTAATTAAATTACATTTTAAATGTTTTAAACTTGCATTTAACAATAAAAAAGATGCAAAAGTAATATTATATTACATTAATTCTATATTGTATTATATTTACATAATTTAACAAATAAAAGGCCTCGAATTTCAATGAAATCTGAAATCTGAAGTGTTTTGGGGCGGGACTATCTGTCGTATCTCAGAGGTGTTAGCATTCCTTTCAGTTTCAACACACTGACAAAACCTTTTAGGGACATTTCGAATAATAATAAACTTGAAAAATGTATGTTTTGTTTTTAGGTCAGCATAAACTCTCTGAATTCATCTGCATTTAATTTCTTCTGAGTTTTGTTCCAGTAATTCTCCAGGCCAGTGAGTTTGTGGGGTGTGTGTGTATTAGGGTTATTAATGGTGGTGGTGATGTGCGTGTGTGTGTGTGTGTGTGTGTGTGTGTGTGTGTGTGTGTGCAGGTACTGCATTACCTGTCGCAGCAGAAAGCGTCGGATCTGACGAGGCACCTCTTGCCCTGTGTTCTTCACGCGGCTCTGCTGAAGATCAAGGAGGAAGGTGAGGGTCGTCTCTGAACTGTAAGTACAGTGTGTGTGTGGTCACTGCTGCTGTAAAGGCTCTCTCTCCTCCAGAGTCGTCTGAAGACATCTCCTCGGTGCGTAAATCTCTGCAGCAGATCACGGCTCAGGCCAGCAAACTTCTGAGACACCCCAGCCCTGACCTCAAGAAGCTGGAGGTGAGTCTCGCCGTTCTGCCTCAGTTCTGCACTAAACTGAATAACCTCAGACGAAAAACCAGGCCTATTGCTGCAGTCTGTTTAATAATGTGTAATTAATTTGAATACATATTTTGGCGGGAGGAGCCAACGACAGACAGTGGGCGTGGCGTCAGGCCTCGGAGTGGCTTTTTATTAACAAAAATGTACAAAATAAAGTGTCCAGGGGAAAAGTGTCCAAATAAACGGGGGAACTGGTGTCCTCGTCGTGCTGCAGGGGAAGTGCAGGTCAGGTAGTGCTCCAGGGGGAAGGGTCCAGGTAAGGGGCGGAGTCCGACGGCTTCTCCTCCCCTTCTTTTAACAGCGGCAGTGATGAGCCTCGATACACTTCAGGTGTGCCTCGTCACACGCCGCCAGACCTGACCAATACCCCGCCCCTCCTCTCGGACACGCCCCTTCCCGTCGGGAGCCTGGTGAAGGGCGGCGAATGAAGGACGGGGTGATGATGACAATAAAGGGGAGGGGCAGCCGACTCGTCACAGTATATTTATTTAAAATGCAATATATTTAATACACCAATTTCATTCATTTTTGAACGAATCTCTCGAATGATTCAATGATTTAATACATTTTTAGCAGTCATTTGTTGCCACCTAGTGATGAAATGATGCAATAAAAAGAGCCGGGTAGTTTCAGAGGAGGATTTTCTTTATTTTGATCGCTGCCACAGTCATCTCATCAGTGATGAGAAACAGAAATTATAGAGTGTAGTTGTTTGTGAAGCTCTTACTTAAACCTGCTGTGTGTGTGTGTGTGTGTGTGTGTGTGTGTTCAGGACATCATCGCTCAGATGAGCGCGCAGTGGAGGCCGTCATTGCTCGTGCCCGGTCACTCAAGGCTAAGTTTGGCATCGTTGGAGGAGAGCGGGAGGAAGACGCTGACGAGCTGGAGAGGTGAAGCTTTACCTGATCATCATCATCCTCGTGACCTGTGCTGTCATAATCAGCACATTTTCTAAACATTCTCCATTTAAAAAAAACTTCTGAATCATGCAGGATTTGTTGGAATCGGACGTAAAAATCATTGAACTATACCTGTTTGAAGTCGATAGAGTCTGCAGTGTCAGTTCTGAGAAAAATCACTAGCAACGATACACTCCAGTTGCTCCTCCAGACGAACTGTATAGAGACACAGATCTAATATGTTACACAACAGTACCGCAAACATATTATGTTTGCATGAAAACTAAAAAAAAATTTATGAGCAGCTTCCAGGTCCTATATATATGTATCTTGACTGTCTGCTGATTTTGATACGTTTGTTTACCTGATCCTATTGAGAAAGGGCATCTCAGGAACTGCACTCCAGTGGTTTGAGTCTTACCTCTCTGATAAGTCCTTCAAGGAGTCTTGGAGGTGAGGTTTCTGAGTCAGCTCGCTCCCGAGGTGCCTCAGGGCTCAGTTCTTGGACCACTTCTCTTGTCCGTCTATGTGGCATCACTCGGGTCTATCATTCAGAAACACTGCTATGTTGATGACACTCAGCTTTAGCTCTTGTTCTGTCCTAATGATCTGACAATAGCAGGTCTGACCAACATTTCACAGATGAAGGACCATTTCCTTCAACTCAACCTGGCTAAGAACCAGTCTCAGTCTCATCAAAACCATCCTTTCATCACAACTTCACATTTCAGAGCACATCAACCATAACTCCTTCAAAAACTGCCAGAAATCTTAAAGTTGTGATTAATAATCAGCTGACTTTCTCAGAGCACATTGATTAAATTGCCTGGTCCTGCAGATTTCTTTTCTACAACATCTAGAAGATCAGGTTCTTGGCAGATCTTCCAGATGGTTTCATCAAACCTCTAAAATTAATCCAGAATTTAGCTGCAAGATTAATCTTCAATGAGCTGAAAATAACCTACAAAACCACCTCTTTACCTGAATTCATTACTTCAGACAGAAGCTTGCGTTCTGAAGCTTTTTATTGTTCACCACAAAGAAAAACATGTTTCACAGACTTTTACATTAACTGTTCTGTCCTGTTCTAATGTCCTGTCCTTCCAATTTTATTTGATCCTCTAACTCCAGTACCATCTATTCTAATTTATTTAAAAAATACACCCTCTGTAAGATGTATAAATTGCATATTTATTCTCTAACAGATTCTCTAACTCTCTAATTGCCTCTAGATTTTTTTCAATTAGTTGTA
>NW_025047841.1:62500-96051 GCF_018831695.1 Puntigrus tetrazona
CCACCAGGAGCTTGCATGCCGGCCCTAGCCCCAGGCCTGGGTCCATGGTGGGGCCCCGGCTATGTCGTATCGGGCGACGCCATGACTCCATAAGGGGTGGGGGAGGGGGTGGACCGCTCTTTGTCTGGCTTGTCACCTAGGACCTGTTTGCCTTGGGAGACACTACCAGCAGCATATAGCCCTGGACAACCTAGCTCCTAGGGTCATTCAGGCACTCAAACCCCTCCACCACGTTAAGGTGGTGATGCTAGAAGTGGCTGTAGAATATTTATATTTTATTAAATATTTAGACATAGTTATTTTACTTGCATAAAATTATAATCTAAATGTGAAACTAGTAGGTCACTGTTTTGATGAGTGAGTCACTGAATCGTTCAACCAAAATTGAGCTAGATATTGTGTCTAAAATGTAACACAATATGACTTTCATGTTTATCGATCTGTTGTAAACAACCTGAATTCTTTTCTTTTTAATTTCTTTAGATTTTAATAAAATCAAAACTAAAAGAATTTCAAATCACGTGAGCCAGTATTTTATATGACATAACAGATGTTTAAACTGAGAAATTGTACAACTTTGCACGAAATGAGCTCATTTCAAAGGTGATGTGTGCTGCAGGTCTCAGAATAGTTGTGCCGAGGTCATGTTTATCACGGCGTAGCATCTTCTCTTCTTTTCTGAGCAGTTTGAAGACGTCTGGGAATCAAGGTTATGAGTTTCTGGTCACATTCTTGTCTGATATGAGTTTCCAGCTGCTGAAGTGGTCATCTTTGACAGATTTATAAAGATGCACCAAATGTTCTCTATCGTGAAAGATCTCGTTTATAATCGTTGTGTGTGCACAAACCATCCCTGACAGAGGTGTACACCACTTCCGACTCAAAAAGTGGGATTTCTAAAAACTTCACAAAACTTGCACACCTGCATGCAAACTGTGCCTGATGCGTACAGATGCTTTTTCAGTAGTGAGGTGAATGAATAAAGTAAAAACAAAAGCTCTGCGTTCATGTAAATGAGTAGGTACTATATATCAACATGAAATATTCAACTTTCATTCATTGAGATAAGCGCTGAACTCAGTCGTTATGCAAAATTTTAAACCACAGTTCTATTAATGTAGACATTTGATAACACTGTTTCTTTCTTTCTTCATAACTAATAAGGAGTTATTAAAGAACTAAAAGGGAATTAACACTTAACTTACTACTATTAACTTGTGTGTAACAACTTTATGATTGTGTTAATCTGTAACTTATGTATTCTGTCATACCTCTAATAGTAATTATCTACTAGTTAAGGTTAAAGAAAAATAACTATGAAGTAACTACCACTGAACAGTCACAATTACATTGAATTGAGTTCCTTTCATATAAATGGTGGTAGTAGTAGTAGTATGAAAATATTGCAATATTAATAAATGTACTACATTTTATAGAGGTTTTACCCGTGTAATGAAGTGTTTTGTTAGAAATCAGCTGGAATCAATCACCACTTCAGTGCTTTCTGATTATTGACCTTAGGTTTTATATTTTATATACAGTACTGTATGTGTGCCTCTTCAGAATATACAAATAATTTAGTTCCTGTATGTAAGCTAAAGACTGAGAGAAAATACAGGGAACTCAGTAGTAATTAATTCTTTATTTTGAAATAATTCTACAGACCCTTTTTAGAACCTGAAACTGTAACCTATTTAACTGTAAAAAGCTTAGAAGAGTTAAAAGGGTTAGACGTAAACACAACACAAACTACCCAACTACTAAAAATAAATATGAGCCAACAGCTTCATCCCAGTGTTTCGCTAAATAAATAAATAATACTGAATTCACAAATCACCATTTTACAGAGTGCACTGTATCTGTAGTAAGTTATGTAGATAGTTATGGCAAGACCATGGAGTTGTGACTCCTTTCCGAAGCAGATTTCCTTAAAGAACATGTGCACAATGCATTTATTACCATACAGCCAAAACCATGAGAGGTGAGAACCAGAAAGGACAAGCTTTACAGAAAGGACAAAACCCAATATGTACCATCGGTCATTTATGGTGACACTTTAAAATAGCTAACAATGAACTATTAACTATGACTTTTCCTTCTTATCCCTGCTTATTAATAGTTTGTATGCTAGTTGTTGGGTTTAGGTACTGGTTAGGATGAGGGATGTAGAATTATGGAAGACAGTATATTTTGCCAGTAGAACGTGCTCATCAAAATTTTCATTTTGATTATTTAGATTTTTTTTTAACCTTAACTAGTAGATAATTAATATTAGTTCTTCAGGAGGTATGACTGAATACATTAGTTATTGATTAGTGTACTGTTACTTAACACAGTCATAAAGTACAAAGTTAATACAACTTCCTTAGTAGTTAGCAGTAGTGAAGTTAAGTGTTAACAAATAATTACCAGTAAGTAAGAAACGGTATTCTAAAGTGTTACCAACGTTTGTAGTGGATTGGCTTATGAAAAAATATTTTTTAGTGAGAACAATATTGTGTACTTCAGTATTACGGCACACTGCTGTATTCGGCGTGGAACGATCTGTTATCTAGATTGAATAAACTCTAATGATAATAGTTTACTGTAGAGCTGCTTACATGAAGGTGTTGATGTCGTGTGAAGGATAGGCTACAGCTTGAAGAAAATGTAAAGATTTACATGTTTTCTTTTTACTATACTTTATGAAGCAGTCATAAAGTATAGTAAAATCTAGCTTGATAAAAGTATACTTTTAGCATAATCTATAGAGTTTTCTGTAAATGCGCCTCAGTTCAGCTCTGGACTCTACGAAGCCATGCTTTAGTATAGACCTGCTGAAATACACCAGACCTTCCCTGAAATAGACATCATATGTTGCTCTAAAAGCTTTTATATACCTTTCGGCATTCATAGTGCCTTCCGTTACATGAAGCCACTCATACAGTAAACACTTACACACCTCCATGCCATCAGAGATCCTGCTTCTGAAGTAAACACTGAAGTGATTTACAACAAGAAGGTTTGGACTCACCTGACCATATAACACCTGTCCGCTTTGAAACAGAACATTTTAGATGAGTCTTGACCCACAGGACATGACAGGGCTTCTGGACCATGTTTTATCATGATAGAGCTTTAGTTGTGGTCTGCAGGCAGCTTGGAGGATTGTGTTTATCAACAGAGGTTTCTGGAAGTATTCCTGGATGTTCAGTAATGTCTGAGAGAATCGTGATGAATGATGAGTGTCTTCTGAGGATCTGAAGACCACGAGCATCCAGCAAAGATCTTCAGCCCTGTCTCTTACACAGAGAGCCTCTGTCCAATCTTTGATTCTGAGAGACTCTGTAAGACATCCCTTTTATTATAGATCTGATGTCAGTTCACTTTAATTACTTACTAGATATTCTCCCAGCCGAATCTTTTCAAAATTTCTTGCTTTTTCAGACTTCTTTTTGCCACATGCCAACTTTTTTTAAAACCTGCAGCAGGCATTGAATTTGAAATGAGCTCTTTTAGTGGATAAGTGTACAATATCACACTTTAAACATTTTTTAAATTAAGTTCTGTTGTGAATAAAATAGTCGATTTTGAAATATTTTAGTTTTTTTTGTTTTTCAAATATAAAAAATATTTCCAATTTTTGGGTTGTAGCTATTGAGAAGCAAAACTGTTACTGGTGCGATGTTGCTAAACTATATCATATGATATAAATATCATGAATTATGCTGGCCTTAATCATTTTAACATGTTATCTTTTCCAAAATGAATCACACCAAATGAACGTGTTAAACCGAGAGCCCAGTCATATACATCATAAACAGGACGTTTGTGTGTTAATAACTGCGTGAACGCTTCATATCTCTGCCAGACTCGTTCAAGCACATCACGATGACTACCAGCAGGACGAGCCGTGGCTTTAAAAAATACATTTAATAATCTACTGGAGCTGTTTTTGCTCTTTGTCATAATTAGCTAAATTAATGAAATGCAGCAGATGTCTTAGTTTCATTTAGAGTTTTAATGTGACACAGAGGTAATTAAACACGCCGGTGAGTGATTGATTTAAAAAAAGATTTGCTCCTTTGGAGTCTGACGGTTAAAAGCTGCGTTTGATGAACGGGTTTTAGTTAGTGGAACTAGTATCAGAAAATAAGATCATCAGTGTGCTAACTAGTAGCTGCTTGATCTCACAGAGATCTCTCAGATCACATTGATTGATTTGGAAACTCAAGAGAAGTTCAACAAGGTTTTATTTTATGCAAACTTTAAAGTTTGATATCGCGTTGGAAGGTTATTTACACTTTCCATAAGATCATTCAATTATCCTGTTAGTTTCTGTCTGTCTGTTCTGTGTGTATCACCGTCATTACCAGGATGCACTTGTGCTCAATGGCCCAGTGTAAATTATAATTCTCAGTTATTTACAGTTAAACAGGCTCAGTATGATAGGAGGGATGAAATGTCAGCGTTGCAGTGAGCTTCAGACGCTCAGGAACGAGATCCACGCTCACAAGTTTGCCTTGAGTGGAAACTGTTTGAAATAGAGTTTGTTTGCTGAAACTCTCCCTCAATTACCGTCTGTGTGTGTGTGTGTGTGTGTGTGAGGACTAAATTATAGCCTGTGTGTTGCCAGGCTGCAAATAGAAAGGCAATAATTATCCCAAGCATCCCCATGTAAATCATGTGAAATCAGGGATTCAAATGAGGTGAGATTTCCTGGAAGAAAGAGAAATGAGAGAGAGCCAGGCTCGCAGAGAGACTCGCGGCGGCTGCTTCTGTTGCATGGGTTTGTGGGAATGTGCATGCATTGATCTCCTGCTAGTATTTGCTCTGATTGATCATGTTTTGGATGTTTTCAGATCAAGTGGTGCCGTGACCCGGACACATCCAAAGCGTGAATTCTCACACGACCAATCAGATTCATGAAATAATCATTTTCTGTTTCTTTAACAGATTGCTTGTTTAGGAGTGGTCTTCAGAATGAACATTAAACTGAACTTCTGTTTTTACTCTTTGCTCTTTAGGGATGAATCTCAGACTTTGAACTAAACCCAAAATCAAAAGTGAAAATATGCAGACGCTATAATTCGCTTCAATTCGAGCTTCTTGAACCATTAGTGTTATTGTAGCATATATTGTCACGATAATTAAGCACATGTCCTACACTAACTCATAATATTCTCAATAATATGCATTTGTTAAAGGCAGTAGTCACACTGTAATGTATAGAATTTAAACTCCATTTAGCGCTTTATCCAGTATAGAGCAGTTTTACATCAATAAACAGGAAAATAGCAGAATTCGTGAAGAAACACTTTCAGATTCATCCGTACAAAAAAAGCATCGTAGGCTTTGAGTGCATCATAGATCCATTGAAAGCAGTGGAGCTGCGATCAGCTTAGGTTTATGATGCTTTTGTTGAAATGCAGCCCTGATCGGTGATTCAGTTCAGGTCATCTTTTTCACATTTTAAGTGTAAAAGTGTGCTTGATTGTCATTAAAATATTGCTACGGTCGTAACGGTTTTAAAAATAGGCTCAGTGTCTCTCCGATGTGTTTGTTTCACGCATGCGGCACGGACTGAACGTTTACACATGCTCTTTTTTGGCCCTGTATTTTGTTGTTTTTCTTCACTTTTTTTTGTTTTTGTTTGTTCTCTCCTAACACCGCTTGTCTGTCGCTCTCGTCAAGTTGGCCGACTCCAGCGACGAGGTAAAATCCAACATCTGACACCATGACACCACTATGATGTACATCAGTGAGGATCAGGATTGTTGTTTGTAATGGCTGTTTTTGATCTGGTTCTGGTGGTTGTTGTGCGGCAGGGCTTCCTGATGGACGTGGAGGTTGGTTCAGTAGAGGTAGATGGTGATGTAGTTCAGTCTGGTGTTTAAGCTCCGGGTTCAGAACCACGAGCTCAGCGGCGTTTGTGTTCATTATCACCCAGAATTATTTCAGGCGTCTGCACCAGTACCTGTGAAATGTCACGGTTCTCCGCACCAATTTGCACTAAAGCAAAGTTAACTAAATATTGCCTTTAAATGATCAAATAAAATAACAAAGAAACACATTAGCAGTAAAGGTCATTGCTCACTGAATTTTTCACACGTTAAAAAATAAATACGACCTCCTGTTGAGTCGATCACAAAACTTTTAATTGTCATAAAAACAAGTCAGGTTTGATTTTGACGAAAGGATGACGAGCTGTTAT
Source organism: Puntigrus tetrazona (assembly GCF_018831695.1). NCBI lineage: Eukaryota > Metazoa > Chordata > Actinopteri > Cypriniformes > Cyprinidae > Puntigrus > Puntigrus tetrazona. Next base: position 68,694 of record NW_025047841.1, read on the forward strand.
GATTATCACATGTTAAATATCATCATTTAGTCGTTTAGCAGACGTTTTCAAAACCAAGAAATGGTTTTGGGTGTAGTTTATTAACCTTGTATTAATAATAAATGAAGCTGATAAGTTCAGCTCAAACTGAGTGAAAAGTCGTCATTAAATCTGTCTCTGCACGATGTTTCTGAATTAAACGCCTCTGATTGGCTGTTGTGTTCACACGCTCAAAACATTTCAGTCATTGGCTATAATGTTGCAAATTATTGTAAATATGAAGCATTGCTGCTCTTCACAGAGCGTTTGAGATGGTTCTGATGGTAGAAGATCACGGGCCGCGTGGAGCTGGCCAATCAAATCAAAGTAGACCGGTTTCTAGAAGCAGAGCATGAATCTCAGCACAGTGTTAGTTTTATGTTGAAAGAGAGCGAGGTCAGATGTTTTCCTGTAGAAATGACAGACCTCTGTGTCCGTGATCCAAACTACTCGACCGTTTTCCTCAAATTTCTGTTTCTCTGTGTGTTTCTTCTTGTTGCTGAGAAATGTAATTGTTTTTGATGAATTATTGTAGTTTGTATTGTTCTTTTTGTGTTTCTGTTTTATTGTAGTGATTTGGGATTAGAGATAATACTTTGTTATTATTAATGTAATGTAGCGATTTAGCATTGAAACTCTATTAATAATAAAAGTTGCAGGGCGACGCTGACCGTAAGTAGAGAACCTGGAGAACCGTTCTGTGTCTCTGGAGCTCAGAAGAACCATACATTCTCTCTCTTTAGTGACAGAAAACATTAGGATATTAAGTAAAGATCGTGGTCCATGTTCCTACCTTAAATATATCAAAACTTCATTTTTGATAAGTAATATGTATTGCTACGAATTCATTTGGACAACTTTTTAAAGGTAATTATTATTATTTTTTTTTTTAGATTCCTATATTTAAATAGTTGTATTTCAGACAGATATTATCCGATCCTAACAAACCAGACCTCGGTGGAGAGATGATCATGATGTATGCATTGACCTTCATGTTTTGAGCTCCAGTGAACACAAGCGAAGCCTCAAAGCGCTTGTCCTCATGAAGTGGTCTTCAGCGCTGACGGACGTCACAGACGCTGCAGGTTGATCTCAATCCAGAACATGTTCGATATCTCCGTCTCTGAGATCTGGACCCTAACTTGCAAGCAGCTTTGCAGTTAGTGGAACGTGTTCCTGTGTGGGAAGAACCGTGTCCTGCCGTGTGTTGAGCATTGCTCAGAAGATCCTCTGAAGAGAGTCTGATGTGTTTTGTTGGATGTGTTCAGGCCGCTCTGCTGGCTCCGATGGAGGACGAGGCGGGACGCTCTGGAGGGACGGACGACAGGAAAGCGGTTCCGGATTTCCCGCCCCCTGCTGGACGAGAGGTTCTGCTGCGCACCTGTGTCCCGCGGCCCGCGCCGTACTCCAAGTCCCTGCCGCAGAGGCTCTTCTGTGTGCTGATGAGGGACGAGTTCAGGCTCGCCGGGGCCTTCTCCTCCGACACGTCCTTCTTCTGAGTCTCCTGCTAGACTCGGACTCTTACGGAGCTAAACGCAACGCTCGAGAAACCCTTAACGTGGCGTAATGCATTAATACATACCTTTTAAAGACCAAACTCTGTAAATATGTAATTAACAGATCATACCCTATACAGACAAGCAGATGAGCCCGGAGTAAGATCTCAACACGTTAAGTGTTTCCTTTGCATGGAGAATCATTATAAAGGAAATGCTTAACGTGGCTTAATGCATGAAGACCAAACTCTGTAAAGATGTTATTAATAAGTCATAAAGAACCTGGTATTTTTGTTCCATAGAAATTAATTATAAGGAAAACTCTTAACGTGGTTTAATGCATAAAGACGTGAATTGCAAAACAATCGCAATTAAACGCATTCAGAGAAAAGTTTGTTTACATACATGTGCGTGTATACTATATATATATTCATTATGTGTGTATACAAATGTATTGTGTATGTAATTTATATTATGACAGTATTTTAGATATAAATATACTTTTTTTCATTAATATATAGATGCGTGTGTATTTATATATATACATAATAAACAATAAACATTCAAACACAGTATGTAAACCAATGTGTTTTGAAAGCAGCCCTCTTTTCAGTTCACACATTATTAATAAACCATATACAGACGAGCAAACACCGTTAGAAGGCTTCTCCAGTGGTGTGTTTCTATTGGAGGACTGAAGGTGTTTGTACACTGGACTCATCTGCTTGTCTCTATATAGTAGGCTATGATTTATTAATAACACATTTACAGCGTTTGGTCTTTTTAAAGCACTTTTTAATGCGTTAAGTGTTTTAGAATGTCCCGTTAAAACGCTTCACATGTAATCGTCGCTCGGAGGCTCTCATCAGCTCTCATCAGCTCTGAAATGCTTTTATATCTGTTGTGTTTCACACATGCTAATAATATCCGTTCCCCTACTGTGTGCTTGATGAGAGCGGCTCTAGATTGAGCTCTCCACGCTTTGCCTCAGGAAGCGTCGCCGCACACACGCTCACACACACTCACACACACACACACACACACACACACGCTCACACACACACACATTATGGCTCTGTGTCCTTTCACACGTTACGTCTCTGTGATCTTCTCCACAGATGTGACATTGCCGTAGATGTAGAATGAAGTGCTGGTAATTATTGGTGTCGATCTCATGCGTCTGACCAGGATCTAAATGTCAAACCGATGTAAGACTTTCCAATTCAGACTTGATGAAAATAAAATGTCTGAACGTAATTAGGCTCTCCAGCCAAACTTGTTGTTGTCGGCGTTCTCGTTTCATGATCATTGCCTCATTAGCGCTTTGTGCCGCTCGCGGTGCTTTAATTGCGTTAAGGGCTTTAAACGACGCTGATGTTATACACGGGACGTTAGTTTGAGAAAGTTCTGCTCCGGATCAGACCAGCGTCTGGATTCAGCCGATAACGGATCGTGAAGGATAAATGGTGCAAGATGGTACTGTACCAGAATAGAGTTTACCTGCAGAGACTAAACCAGCTTTAAAGTAAAGCACTTAAAAATATCGAGGCTTAATTAAGATTATTGCATTGAAATGACATCATGTTTGGACGGCACAGTGTTAATATAAACTTAATGTGATCTATCAGTCACACGGGTCAGATTTAAATGATCAGTAACCAGTTTATATACTGATATCTCTGTCTCATCAATAAATCCACTTTTTATCTCTTGCATGTTAACTCTTTGTTAATGTCCTGTAAACCATCTTCCTTCTTTTTAACTACATTGACACTGATTTGAAGCAATCTGAATACATGCAAAATCTGATTGAAATGAAATCAAATAGTTTATGAGAAACTAGGCTATTTTGTTGTTACTTGAAATAAACATAGTCTGAAAAGTTTTTTTTTTCAGTTAGTTGCCAAGGCAACATTCCTCATTCTCATTTAGTTTAAACTAAAAAAAACAAACATTAAAAACAATTCAATTATGTTTCGTTTCTGTACGCATGACTGATAAATATGATCCTGGAGCACCGCTATATCTGTGACAATAAACAACAATACACTATGAGGCAAAATTATACTTTTTTTAATATAAAAAATCATTAGGATATTAATCAAAATCATGCCTAATGAAGATATTTAGTAAAAATGTCCTATACCGTAAATATATAAAAACTCAATTTTTGATTAGTAATTTGTGTTGAACTTAATATTATAACTTAATTTTAGATTTAGATTTTTTTCTAATAGTTTCTCAGCCAGATATTGTCCGATCATAACAAACCAGACATCAGTATAAACTGACCCTCGTGACCATGACCTCATGCTCCAGGGTCACTCATAGATTGTGTTTATTAAATGATGTTAAAACCGTATAATCCATACACATGAGAACATTGCATGCAATTCAAGCACATCTTAAATGTATCCCTAAATATGATCCCGTGTACGCGTGTCTTTCTCGGGACTCGAGCCCATGACCTTGTCGCTGTCTGAGCTGCAGGAAAACTTTCTTTGCAGCTCTTCCTCAGCGCTCCGGCTCGACTCGAAGCGTTTCCATGGACGGAGATGCGGCGGTGAACGCTGCTGTTGCCATGGCGACGGCCGCACTTCCTCTCTCTCTCTCTCGCACGCCCCCGCTCTCTTCGGGACGACGGACAGATTTTCACACACATGTCTGTGGAGGATGCGGGCCTTGTTATTTTCAATTCCCTTTTCGAGGGCCAAACCTTGTCCAAAATCAAACGCGCGGAAAACACAAAGTTGACACGCTGCGTGTAAAATCGAGGCGGCGGCGACAACAAAAGGCGGTTCAGAACTTCAGCTTTTGTTCCAGTTTGAAAGCCTCGCCAAACAAGCCTGAGACGCTGCAATAACTTTAGAGCGGAGAGAAGAAATATTTGCAAACCCATTTTTCACAAAGTTTCTGCTCTACTTTCCTTAAAGTGTACTGGCACGTTACCACAGACTCCGGCTGTGTCCGACCGAAGACTGGCCTCGCTGCTCTGACCACAGATATCATATGATCGTCTTTACTGACCAGCCATAAAGCGGCTTACCTCAAGCTCAGCACGCACAAAAACTACATCTGCTAAAGCGTTAGCATTTCTGTTTAGCGCTATGGCATGCTACAGTAACGTGTGTCGTAGCGTGCGAGTCGCTAGTCTTCATCGTACGGTCTGCACGTTCTTCATAGACAGGTTTATTAGATCCGTGCAATGATTTCATAGGATCCCTAGATTAAATCAAATGCACTTCCTCGGCCTGCACAGGCAAAAATCATAACCACAATTATTTTGGTCAATATTATAGGCAAAAAACAGCTGCTTTTCATTTTTAAGATATTTTTTTTTTTTTAATTAATTACAATAATTAATTACCTTTCTACTAGTCTCTGCACTCTCTCTCTCTCTCTCTCTCTCTCTCTCTCTATATATATATAGTACTATTAACTCATGCAGGTGAATGCAGACTGAACGTGTTTCTATGAAAGCCTGTGGTGATGAACCGCAGTTAAACGTTAAAGCTGGGTGACGGTGTCGTGAGACCCGAGAGGAGCTATAGCAGTGTGAAATGTGTTAAAAAAGCAGGTGACACACCGTTGTGGAAATAATAAGCGATCAGAGCGTGCTAACAGCGATAGGATGTGCTTGTGGTGTGATGTCAGCCTTTACTCAGATCCACACATAGCTCCGATCACACGTCCTCATGAGCAGCATATGTTTTCACACCGGCGTCGATTTACATTCATTCCATATTAAACAGACTTTATGTTAGTTTTTGTGTCAGGCATGTTTTATTCAGCGCCGTTCAATAAACAAAACCTTTACGTTTCACCCAGAAATCATCATCTGATCCTCCTCGGGATTCTCTTCTGTTAAAGAAAATACTTTTTAGTTTTTTATTTAACAGTCAGCGAGGAACAACTGATGCCCGACATTATTCAAAATATCTTCTTTTGTGTTTAAAAAAAAGGAATACATGTTTAAACAAACTTGTTTTCCAATTAGTTTTTTATTAACAATATCTAAACATTCGTAGATCAAGATATGCTTATTTTAAGATATGTTTTTGGAAAAATGCATAAAAAAGCTTACAAAGACCAACAAATTAGCCACAATGTTTCAGGAAGAAAGAGCAGGTTTGCACAGGCAAGCAATTTTTGTTCTAGCTTTAATCACAGACTCAGTTTAGCTTCTTATATTTATACTAAACATTTTCAAGATAAAGCATCTTAATTAAGGATGTTTAGATACTTGTTAGAAGAAGAAGGGCGTGAGTATTGGATGATGAAGTCACACAGAAGAGAGTCAGGTCAGCGCCGGCCACAAAAATATGGATTCGGTGTGTAGGAAGTGCTATATGAGATTATCTAAATCTAGTTTTGTGCCTCAAATACCGACTCCCACACGCAATAGGTTGCATAAGCTTCTGTGTGGAGATCTCCTTAAAGTGAAAAGCACAAAGTGTTGGTGAAGCGCGGCTCACGCGGCCCCGGACTCCATGTTCAACATCCACCAGCCATTGTTTAAACTCTGCTCGGCGACAAACGTGGCTTTAGCCCTAATTTTAAGACGCTGAGGCCTTTGGCTCGTGAACGCATTGGCAGCGGCCTGTTTGTGAGCAGATTAGTGTCAGGATTAAATGATGGCTGAATAGCAGCAGATAGGACTACGTAGGTGTTTCGTGCTTCAGCACCTGAAGCCAATCGCAGGCCGCTGCTGGCGCGGATTATATCCCCATTATACCAGAGAAAGGACTAAATGCCATTACATAGCCGCTGTACGTGAGCAGGTTTGTCTTGAAGACGCTTCTCCGCCGTTCCAGGAGCAGATTTAAGAGCGAGCGTGGGCCGACAGAGAGCTAATGGACCCTCGCTGATCTCCTCAAACAGCCGGGAAGCCTCTATTCAGTGCTCGTATTTATAGGGCCACCAGATTCATTTAACAGGAAGTGACACACGTGAAGCGTCCTCACCTGACCGCTCTTCACAGCTGCTCTGGTTCTTTAGCTGAAAAGCTGGAGAAGAACTTGTAAATGTCTCTTTATGCTATATTATCACCAAATCTCGTATTTGACCCTTCTGACAACTAGTTTTCTTTCAGTTAGCTCAGGTTTAGTGTTCCTGTTTGATCTGATCTGGGCTCTGAGTGTTTCTGTCTTGTTTTGTTGTATACATTTTCGTAACTTTGAATCAAGAGGCTTTTATAAAAATCAGCATTTTGTTAAAAGAAGCAAAAATAATTGCCAGTGGAGCAAGAAAAATAATCCTGTTTAGCTTTTGAATTGGGATTATTTTAATTTTCCCATTGGCAGAAATTTTTGCTAATTTTAAGCAAATACTATCACATTTTTTCAGAGAGCAAGACATCATATCTTAAGTCATTTTACTTGATAGAAGAATGTTCATTTTATTTGTTTTATTTATTTATTTAATGTTTATTTTATTTATACTAGAAAACAAGACAATCTCTTTTTTTGCAGCGTGCATCTCAGTTTTAGATTTAAAAAAAAAAAAGCATGATTTTATGGAAAGTTTTGGCAAAGTTCACTGAAAAACATGAGAGGTGCAAGAGCTCCGATCTGTGAGAGAAAACAGAGACAGAGATTGAATCCAAGAACAGACACCAACAAAGTACAAAAGTTATTAAAAATGTATGCGAGCAAAGTCATGTAATGTCAGCGATGACAGGAACATCCTTCAAGATGAGAGCAAGGAGATCATCATTAAGAGGCCTTTGGAGACTCAGATGTCTTCTGTGATGAGTGTGATCTGGAAGGAATCTAGTCCGGAGGATTCGGCCGATCGTGAGCCGGAGATGAGAGAGTGTGAATGTTAGAGCTCTCCTCGGACACAGCCGCTGGTGTGGACCCCGCTCCGGTCTCCAGCTGCCGTTATTCAGTCATTGATTTGTGGAGCTGGTCTGTGGGGATCTGTGCAGTGTGTTTGTCCCGGATCCCGTCCCTCCCACGCCGCTTCCTCCTCCTCCTCCTCCTCCTCCTCCCTTCATCAGCATCTTGGCATTGTTAGCCGCTTCCCGAGGGAAAACATCCCACGCAGCGCCGGATCGTTTATCTTCTCACAGCACAAAGCGGCAGATCGCGGTGTGTGTGTGTGTGTGTGTGTGTGTGTGTGTGTGTGTGTGTGTGTCTGTAGTTCACGCGAGCGTCAGATCCAGCGCTCGTCCTCGTCGCTCTGTCTTATTCATTTCTGACTGTTCTTGAGGAGGAAGCAGAACAGCCTGCTTTTTACACATAAAGCCATGACATGTCTTTTTACGTTTAATGCATCGAATTGAATGGAAGGTGAATTTATTCTGTTATTGCACTGCGCTAAAACTTGCCCAAACGGACTAAAATGACTTCACTACATGTGAAAAAGTTCTTAGCCATGCACATTACTAACCAAAATGACATTTGAGATATATTTATAATAGGAACGTGATTTTTACTTAAAGAGTGGCTCTATCATGTATTTTTGAATATGATCTTTCATGTGAATGAAAACACCAGAAAGTGCTCCGTGTATAAAGGTGCTGTCTCTCAAAAGAAAGAGTCGACTCTGAATCTCTGAAGCGAGTCGTTTTTCAAGCAGTTTGGTGTTGAACATGAATCATGTTTTCTGGTTGGTCTGACTGTAAATGTGAAATCATTCTTCACCAGCAGGTGTCTCTTTAGGACCAATAAAAGTCACAAACACAGCTTTATTAATTGTTGAGCGAATTGTTTGGGAGTCGTTGAACGAATAAGGTAAAAATAAATGTGTATTATAAGAAAATGAAAGTGTTTCTTGACCTTGAGTGCAGTTCAACCCGTTGTTTGTGACTCCTTCATTACCCAGAAGAGGGGCACTTTAATTTCCTGTTGATTTTTGGCATAAAAGAAAAGTAGTTAATTTTGACCCATAAATGTTTGTTGGCTTTTGTGTTCCAGGGTCATTCATATATATATGTGTGTGTGTGTGTGTGTGTGTGTGTGTGTGTGTGTGTATTACACTGTAACTAGCACACGTTATAATAAAGTGTAACTGATTTTTGTAATCTGATTACGTAATCCAGACTCCACGATCATCTCTGAGGCTCTTCAAACTTCACACGGTCCCAAAGGCAGCGGTGAAAGCGTGCGATGTATCCCATGATGCACCTGTGAGAGTCTGTTGACCTCTGGACACCGGTCCCATCATCCACACTCCACCGGACCTCATCCTCATCCTCCCACGCTTTCAGGAGCGTTCTTTGTCTTTTTCGCTCCGGCAGCTTGGTGATTCTTCGCTCCTCCTCTGTCTGTTAGACTCAGACCTGAACGCTTCTGCAAACAGCTGAATATTGAGGAGCGTCTCTCGCTTGTTATTGGAGTGAAACTGTCTGCACATACGTGTCGAGAGCATATTGAGAGGGTCATTACCCATGAGTCCGTGCTTCGCCGCCGTCTGCAGAGATCAGGTTTATCTCTCCTCTGATTTCCAGCGTTATGATGCCGCCTGACCTCCGTGATCTCTGCCGAACTTCAGATATAGAACCCAGAACATCACAGCCACGGCTTTTATTGAGAAGCACATCAAGCCTTAGATATTGCTCCAGGCCTGATTCAGAGAACATTTGTAATAAATGAACTAATAAGTGCTTATATGCACTACGTTTCATAACACACACACACACACACACACACACGTATACATACATATATGTGTGTGTTTTATGTGTGTATGAGACACTTGGAATGTTTTATATTATTAAATCTATTCTCAATATTTATATGAAGTGGAGCTGGAGCAACAGGAAACACATGAAAGCCGCTCTTTTTTGTCGAGTTGCTCATGAAAGCAAGAGGTTCGTTCTTCAAAGAGCGCGAGGAAGATGAAAAGAGCCACATGAAAGGATGAAGGTCCGTCCTGAAAGAGCTGTGAGGATGATGAGGAGAAGAGCGAGGTGTAAATTGATCGGGGCTGAAGAGAGACGTCAGCGGCTGCTCTTTGGGAATCTCACCAGGTAATTGGCCATCAATGAAGAGTATTTATAGACGTCTTTGCCGTGTTTAACGCTCTGTGTTTTCCAGGAGGACGGGCGTCACAGCGAGCCTATAAATACATCGGATAATATGATCTGTAGGAGTTTATTTATTTAAGGCAAAATACCCAAGGTGAACAGCTACAAGTTCTCTGGAACGTTATACATTTTATTTTGCAAATAAGGCGTCGTTTAATTAAATATGCACTAATTGGCATATATTTCCAGAACATTAATCTAAGCATTGCATGAAGCCAGATTCATAAGCCTTCTTTGCTTTTGGTTTAAAATATCGTCCACAGTCAGAAAACAAACAGTAAAGTAAAGTGATGTATAAATCAGTGAGAGGAGTAAAACTACAAACTGTTTGTATGAGAAGATCGCAACAAAACCAACACTTGAATGTGTCCCAAAATCTGAAAAGGGACCCTAAGGTCCTCGATCCTTCAGATTCAAGTCGCAATTATTTCGACGGTGCTTTACACAACGTCTTCACCGCAGTAATACACAGGAAAACGATCAGCGTTGTACAGAAGACAGTAGTGTCTCATCAGTTAAACCCCACTGAATATCATCTCTCGAGCGTTTCCAGTCACTCTCTGTGTTTCGCACACGATAGTTCACGTGTGTTTTCTATTTCCGTCCCATCTCCGCTTTCACGCGGACCGCTCCTGCTCCCGCTTCACCCATTACCAGCCGCTTTGATGGCCCAAAGTTCTATCTGCGCGTCTCTACATCCTCCTCCACAGATTTCACTACTCCATCCACCCACCATCCATCCGTTTTTGACTGGGCCCGGGAGGATTATGCCATTCTTCACAGGACGAGATCTCAGCGAGTGGGCAGGAGAGTCAGCAGCGAGCCCCTAATGACACAGAGACGCCCGCGCACGTCCACCACCCATCTCCCCGCGCGCTCCCATGCATGCTGATGACCGGTCGATGGCGGTCAGCGGCTCTCGGCCCGGGGAGATTTAGCGAGGGATCGATGCGAGTGACAGGTGTTAGGCCCCTCCGAAAACAAGCCCTGGAAACGCTGGTTTCCGCTCGTCTCTGGTAATCTCGTTAGGGACGTGAATGGCTCCCTTTGGAAAGCGGCGATGCCGGAGAAGAGGAGGGCGGCGTGGAGAATGAGTATTGGATTAGAGGAGCTTCATCGGAGGGCAGCGTTCCATCGCTTGAGCTGGAGCTGCAGATAAGGCCGTCGTCTATTGAGGGCTCCCTCAGAAGGTGTCTTACAGTGTAAGGTGACCTGCTTTTGAGCAGTCGTGTGTTTGTGAGAGCGTCACCCATCAGATACATCAAACAACGTGATCACAAACGGTTCAAAAACTGGAAGCAGCATCTTTGTACTTGTCTGTTTGGAAATCTGGAAGTTCTTAGCAATGTATATTACTAATTGAACCTTTGTTTTGGTATATTTAATGTACAAAATGTACAGAATATCTTCATGGAACATGATCTTTACTTAATATTCTAATGATTTTTGGCATAAAAGAAAAATGTAGAATTTTGACCCATACTGTTGTCTATTGGCTGCTGATCCAGGGTCATAAATTCGTAGCTAGTTGTACAGAATAATATCTTTTAAAGAGTTTGCTCGGACTGTTTTGGGTTTATATGATGTGCCGTCGATAGAAAGAGTATTTGTAACTGCTGACATCATTTCATTTAAAACTGGCCAAAAACATTTTCATTTTTAATGGTGGAAATGCTCCTGCCGGTAAACGCCCTGAACTACCATTGGTCCATGCTGATGATGCAGTGAGTGGGCGTGGCTCTGGTGCTCCGCCTCCATGGGTGTGGAAACTTTCTCCGGTTTGCTTCGCCTGTTCTGCCCATCGTGGAAGCTTGATTTTGCGCGGAATAAAATAAACAAAAAGCAGCAGAAATATACTTGTGAGATATAAATGAAGAATCTGAATTGTTAGGGGTTTTTTTCTTGTGGCAAAAACAAGCTTCCATAGTCTATAAAAACATGACCTTTTTTTAAGCTTTGAATGAACAGGTTTTTTTCAGTGCACTTGTAAGCACTTAGTTGTATTGATGGTTATTTGGTTAATTACGCCAATACTACAACTCTTCCTTTTTATCAAACAATTATGACGTAAAAATGTAATTTCGTCTAAGATCAGATGAGCTCCATGTAAAAACAGGTACATTTGGAAAATTCTTAACGAAGACTGGTTTACTGAGATCACATGACTCTGAATCGCAGGTTTGAAACAAATGATTGAAAGCTTGATGAAGAGGCCTTAATGTTGAAACGTAATGTGGAAAGTCGCTACGATGCTTTTTTAACCTGTGTTTTCTCACCATCTCGTCTGCTTGTTTTGAGAGGAACGCGCACAGCTCATATTGACGTCCTCTTTGAGATGTTTGCTAGTTAAACGGCTCCATCTTCTCTTCACCTGCGAGCGGAGCGTGATCAGAAGTGGTCCGTGAGCGCGGTGGGCCCGTGGTATCTGCTGGTAATTGTGCTGCGGATCCGTCTCGGAAAGTTTCACAGCTCGTGTCTGCCGGCGCTGAGGGAGGAGGACAGCGTGAATAGACAAAAAGGCAGGTGCTGCGACACAGCGATTCTCTGGCAGCAGGTTTTTTGGGATGGAGGGACGGATCCTGTCAGCATCTCGCGTGATAAGAGCCGCCTGGCATCAGCAGAAGCTGAACGCTGCGCTATTCATTAACACACATCACGCCTTTGTGTCTTCCTATATGTCCGTCTCCCGGTCATTAAGTCAACCCTCGATGTCAGAAATGTCCGATAGCTGCGCTTGGGTTTGTAACACGAGCTCCGGGTCTGAACCGCTGGAACATAATGAAAGTTTTCTGCTGTGTGTTTGCTGGAGAGACACATATGCATCCATAATGAATGTCTCTGAGCGTCACGGCGGGGCATTATTTAGCTTCCTTCCTGATTCTAGCGTTAGACGCCATGAAGTATTAAAAATGGAGCAGAATTGGAACAATTACCTGGATGTAGTTGATGTTATCCAGCAAAACAGTTTCAGCTAAACTTTTCACGCAGCACTAGAACAAACAATGTTAAACTACGGTGTTGTTCAGGTGTTTTAATGTGGCGTGCTTCTAGACCGGTTTCTGCAGGTGTTTGAAATCTTCTTCTGCCCGGCCAAAACATCGCTCACTTATTAAAAAGACAGTTAATAGTCAGTAATGTTATTGATTGAATCTATCAGATGAGAACAAAACTGAATCTGAATAATGACTCTTCTGTAGAGCTGCCTGAAATCTGAAATACATTTTTTAACACTAACATTGTTCTTTTCCTGTTTATTACCAGAGTTAAGCGTGACTGACACTGAGCCCCTTTAGTCTGACATCGCAAAACCAAAATCTATCAAAAAAGGTATTTTTGTACTATTATCTACATTACAAGAAAACTGTCTTTGATATTAACTCCTGTTTTCTGGGGGGAAGTGATTAAAAAACATATTATTTATTATTGCTTTAATCACAAACGTGCTTCTATTTGATGACTTAACATTGATGCCGTTTTGGTTTTTCAGTGTCTTCATCATGCCTGCTGTAATTAAATATATTCTTGCTTCATTATTTTAACAATCGGTGTCCTGTTAAATCTGAACCTCATCCTCAACTCTCTGTTTCCTGCTCCTTCCAGGTGAGGTACTAGTTGTTGAAGAGCGACCTTTGACCCCTAATCACTGACCCTTTATATCACGCCGCTGATCCCTGCATCGAAGCAGATGTGTACGGTAAGGGCACTAGATAGGATCATCATCAGCTCTGAAAAAACTGAAAAGTAATCCTAAACAGCAGACAGAAAGTAATATTTACATTATTTACCCTCTTGGATTGTTTTCCACATGATTTTTATATTCACAAGCGCACATTTTTAAACCATGGCTCAACTTTTATGTAAACTCTCAAACAGATGCAATTAAAAGACATTATAAGACTGATAGCAGTCAGATGAAGTTGATGGAAGTGGCTCAGAAGCTGCTCTTCAGATGGTTTTATGCAGACGGATGCAGCTCAGAGATGCAATGAATGACTGCATTTATATGTTGTTGTGAGATTAAATATAGAACTAATCGTACTCTATTCAATCAAACTGAGTAATTCACTCAGGAATTAATCAAGTGACTGTAAAGTCAAATCTTTTTAACTATAAAGATTGTGTCAGCGCAGCTTTTTACTATAAATAAAGACAATAACCAACAGTTCATTATTGAATTCAGTTTCTGTCATCATCCAGCTCAGTTCAGATGAGATCACTGGAAATAAAGGGACATTTCAGCGCTGCGTATAGCATACAACATCACTATTAATAGATATAGTAAAGAAGGAGTAGTGCGCTAGTACATTGAATGTTTACTGAAACACTGAATGATTCCAGAATAGACTGAAAATATTCAGTCTAACATGTGAGTTACTTAATATTACACTTACATTAATACATATAGTAGACACTTGTGACTTATAGCTGGGGAAACAAATGATCTTAACTAATATATTATTATTTACTTATTAATTGGTTGATTGATTCATTTATTATACACCGTTATGTAAAGTATAAAACAATGTTCTTCAAAACTGACACGGTTTGTTCCTGTGATGAAAACAGTTGCTGCTTCATATTATTAAGAAAACTGATAAATGACAAAGTTTGTAAGTTTTAAAAATAACTGCAATACTGGCTGGAGTAATGATGCAGAAAAATCAGTTTTGATCATAATATTTAATTACAGATATTTTAACATATATTTACATAAGTATTTGAAATTCTAATAATCTTTCAGAATCTGAATTATTCCAAGCTTGCTAGTGATAGTGCATCTAAGTAAGGCCCATGTTTTATTCTTCAGGAGAACGTTTTAACTGACAGAGATGCATCTTGGAAATATCTGACTCTGCGGCTGAAGTTGTTCATTGATTATTGACTCACGAAACACCTGAAGACGGCCACCTCCTGAAGACCTTGTCTCCGAGCTCTCGGGTTGATCCTGACCTGAGCCGTCGATGGCGTGTGCATCAGGAGCTTCAGGAGCTTCTATATTAAGCAGCGGGTTGTGTATGAGTTTGTATGACGGAGCGTGTTGATGCCCACGCTTCGATCGAGACACAGATGGCGCAGTATTTTAGTGGCTGTTGCGTTCTCTGTGTGGGTGTTGATATTGTACTACATGTACAGAATAACCCCTCCGCAGTCTTGGGTTATGTAAAGTTTAACTGCATCTCGCCGTCCAAAAGTTTGAGCAGCCGATCCGACGAGAGCAGATCATCGAGCCAAACAACCCTGGAGAAGAGCTGGAGTATTAATGATGCTTACGGTACAGAGAAACATCAGTATCTAGAACATAATTCATTCCTGGGATTAAACCTGAGTTTCCAGCTTCATTCCTCCAGTCTTCAGAGTCACGTGATCTTCAGAAATCAGAAAAATATACTGATTAACTACTTAACAAACATTTCTGATTATTATCAAAGTTCATCAGTATTCATCAGTATAGTAAATGATCATATTATCAGTTTTTGCTGCTCAGTGTTTTCGTGGAAACTCGGATTCATACATTAATTAGAGCACCGCTTACTTGAAATAGAATATAAATATACTTTTAATCAAATAAATGCAGCCTTGATGCGAAGAAGAGACTTCTAAACGCTAAAACGTTGGATGTTTCTGTAACTGGACGCTGTGCAGAAGAGTCTGAGGGCTGAATGTGTGTTATTGTGGGTCAGACGCTCAGTATCAGCTCTGAAACAGATCTTCGGGCCGTTCTCGGTGTGATGACGCTTTGGCTGTTGTGTGTGAGTCTCAGGAGGCTTCCAGGCACACAAACCCTCATCACACCGCTGAAACACTGCTAATTGTCTTCTGCGTCCCGTGAGCTCGTCTCTCCAAAGGCCAGCGATGCGTATGGATTTTCTCAAATGTCATCGTGGTTTGGGCTCCTGAAGCGGAGCCACAGATCTAGCCACAGCCTGCCGAGTCGATCTTCATCGGAGCGGCTGCCAGGACTCAGGAAATTAGTGATGTTTAATTATAAAACGCAGACAGTGACACACGTTGCTGTTGTTGCTCGATTCTTCGCGGCCTTTGTTTTCCCTTTGTTTTGTTCTGCTGTAGAGCCCGCCTCTCACTCCCACGATTGGTCGGTTATACACAGTGCCTGCATGCTATTGGTCAAAGACCTTTCAGTCAATTAAAAAACAATAGCTTGTGTTCACCATTTTCGATTTAAAACTGTAATCAACAATGGCTTTTTCTCTGTAATCAACTAAAAGTCATGTGATCATGGGATCATGTGATTGGACTCCTGGACTAACCAACACACACATCTCTAACGCAGTCCTTCTTCATTGAAATGATTTGAAATAATAGCCTCTCTAAGACTCATGCCCAAACATGAGGCGTCTTAAAGCAAGATAACACAACAGCGTTCGTTATTGCGTTCATCTGCACTCTCCGAGACAAAAGTCATTCATTATGAGACAAAAGAGCCCGGTTGCATCAGATTTCATCATCGTCATTGACTCTTTGCACCAGTTTCACAGAAAGTGGCAATTTTATTTTCTTGCACACAAGAGACGTGGCGCTTTATTTAGAGTGCGTTTTATGCTAATGTTGTGCACAACTTAGGTTTTCCCTTTTTGCATGAAAACATGACTATTACGTGCAGGATCACATCACTCTAACCCCAGCTTTCCATCTCATAGATTATAGATAAAGTCTGCAGGACTTCATGGAGTTTGTGTAGCTGACATGTATAGAGTTTAGCTTACTTTTTTGCAGAGTTCATCTGGTTTCAGAAGTGAATTTTTTAACAAAGCATGACAGAACCGTAAACCTTTCTTGCCTGCTAAGCTTATTTTCTGAGATAATTTAAAAGCCAATGCATACGTTTTGTTGAAGGAGCCAGAGTGATGTAAACTCTATTCAGTTATTAATAGTGTCAAAAATAAAAGGATGGTACAATCATTTTAGATGATAAATGGGTAATATTGTATAGTCCTCTTTAGTCACGTTACTGACTAGAAGTAACTCAGTCTTAGTCACTTTCTTCTTACTGTATTTTGATGGACATTCTGCTGACTGTAAATAAGGATGTTATCCTCCAGATTATCCTCCTATCCCTCACAGTCTGCTAATACTCTAAAGAGAGACCGCTGACATGTATTCAGGGCTGGGAAGGTTACTTTCGAAAACAGGTTAACAGGTTACAAATTAGTTATCCTTTTAAAACTGCAATGTTTTCAACTATTAACCAGCACAAAATCAGACTTGAGCGCCTCTGTTTACTTTGAGATCGTTCTGAGGTTAAATATAGATTTCAAATAATCAGACAGATAATACTGTTTTTCATTTTTTTGCACAGCAATAACTGGCATCTAATATTGCCTCCAAAAAAATTTAAATATAAAGCATATACATAAACCTGAATAGTGAGCAATTATTGAATAATTCTGTCCTAAACTCCTCAAACACTTTCATATTTTAAAGCAGTTGGTAAAAAAAAATCAATCAAATCTGTTTGTGTGTGAAAATATTTAGATGTAACTCCTTTGTTAACATTTTCATAAGTAACTGTAATTAAATGCACTTTTTTCTTAGTAACTGTAACAGATTGCAGCTCCATTTATTGGTTACTCTTTATTTTAAGTTGTCCTTCTTACACGTTATGTGTCCTTACCATTATAATACCAATACATTATTCATAATCAGACAAATTAACAATTAAATGATGCAATTATGCTACATATAACTAGTTTCCCAAAACTGCTTGTAGTTAGTTGAAGAGGAAGATTGAAATGAAGAGTATAAAAGATAGCGTGGCAAATTATGAACTGTCCTCGTTGTTTAGTTGTTAGAGAATATGATCACTGTAAAAAAATAAAGTGTAACGGTTCAAAGTGAAGCAAGACTCTGTAAAAGAGCAGATGAGTGAGACGAGGTTTGGCTCGTTCTTCAGCACAAGTTCTGGTGGGTTATCTGAGGATGGAGTCACACACACTCACACACACCGCTCTGAAGCCCAGCCTGTGATTGACACGCAAGCCGCTGCATTGTCTCTGCTGCGCAGGTTAAAAATATAATGCAGCTGCAGTGTCGCCACGGCGATAAGGGCCGTCCAATCAGATGTCTCCAGGCTGCCAGGTTGTTAAAGAAGTTCTGTGTGTTTCTGCTGCCATCGGCACACATCACATCCCTGCTTCTCTCCGGAACAAAACCAGGCCTCCGTTTAAGATTCATGTTTTGGAATTGCATGTAAAACTTCCATACGGTTGGATTCAATGAAATGAATATAATGCATATTTGTCTGTCTTACAAAATGAAACGGTTCTGATTTAGCATCATAAGAGATAACAAAGTTAATTTTATTGAGATTTTTCTTAATATTTCATGGGTTGGTGGGTGGGGTTATATTTTCCTTTCTATTATCTCTCCTTTTATAGTGTCTATTTAATGTTTTATTTATTATAATCAATTTAAACTAAATAAGAATGAGATGTTACTTTGGCAGCTATTATATATATATATACACACATATGGATTTCTTCCATTCATGCTTAGAATCAACATGAATAATTTTTTGACATAAATGTATTCAGTTAAAAGTTTGAATATGGTTAAAATTTGTGAAACAAGCAATATTCATTCCGCTAAAATATTTGATAAAAAGTGCATTTATAGATGATACACGATAAATGCATTTAAAACACATTCATTTCTTCTAGAAATCTGAACAGTTTCCTCTATGTTTGACTGAAGTTATATTAAAACGGTGTAATCCAAATGCAATTGAAGTGCATGATTCTTGAATTCAGGCCTAAATGCTGTCGTGATTGTGTAACGATCAGGAGGGAAGTATCTCTCGGTGTGTGTGTGTGTGTGTGTGTGTGTTATTCCAGCTTTCAGATGCATCTGTGTTGTTCAGGGCTGGATTGATTACACCTTCCCAAACATCCAGCAGAAATGGGCTCCGTATTGAGCCGCTCGGTGCTTTCAGATGCGGCGAGATTCATTTAGCCGAGGTTAAAGGTCAGCGCTTCCTTTCAGATGCTCAACTTTGGCATCTGTGCATAACCGCTGCTCTCCTGTCTCTCAGGAGTCACACTTCATCAGGCGCCGAGCGCGAGATAAAGCGCTATTCTGAGCTCGGGTGGAAGGTCTTTAATACGAGGACGTGGGTTTCTCTGTAACACGAGCAGGAAATCAACATCCAGAGTAGCCTTGAGAGATGAAAGCGCTCTGTTTGTGAAGGAAATGGCTTTTTATTTCATCTAGTACCAGTCACCCTGAGCTTCGGTTTGTTAGCCGTCTGTAAACCGATTCGACCTGTGAACGTTCATAATGATCTTGTAATGTTAAGATTCTAATGCTGGGATTATTTTGAGCTTGACTTTCACTCCAGAAATACGTGGGAAGCCGCTTGGTGTTTTTCAGCTGTTTCTCTCCAAACGGCTCGTTATATTTTCCAGGAGGAGTTCATCCGTGTCAGCACCGACAGAAAACAGCACTTCTTCCTCATTTCACCACTGTTTTATTTTGTGTAATGCTCCTCATATACTGGTCATTATTTCATGTCCACCTCAATATTTGATGTTTGGCGACATCTGACTAAAAAGTTACATTTTTACGGTTATCGTTGTTTCTAATAAGACTCATTAATGTCAAATCCAATCAAATCAAAAGGTGGGTTTAATTGGGCCATGACAGAAAACCTCCGAGTGCTGTGATGGTTTGTGTATTTGTGCTGAAGGCTCATGTGTAACGAACAAACACACCGTTGTTTTTTAACTACAACACGAGTGGAAATTCATTAGAAACTAATGGTTTTATATGGTTTTATGAGCTCTGATTAGAAACAAAGACAAATTTTTGGTGTCACGTCTTTGGACTCTTTGTTGTTGTTTTTGTCTCGTACCGTGTGTCCTGAACGGAATCCTGTTAACTGTTTCATTGTCTTCACCTGTTTCTTGTTCATTTAGTCAATTTCCTGTGTGTTTGTATTCAGTTGGTCCACTATCTGCCTGTCTGCCTGCATATTATTGTTCTGTCCATTGAAGAGGATTAAATCTGTTTAAGTTTATTTTACTTGTCGAGAGCTCCGTTACTCTAAACCGTGACAGATGGATTGCTGATTATAGCCTTTGTTTAAACACTACTAGTTTTAATACAAAATAAACAAGAATGAACATATCATGCCTCGTGTAATCAATAAACAAGCAGTTTTCAATCGTGGAAAGACGTCTATAAAACAGCTTGTAAATAAAATGTCATGTACAGTATTTCATTTACCTCATCAGTGTCCATAACTCATTAATTTACTGGAGAAATGAAGTCTAGAGAAGAGCACTTCGACCCTATTAGACTTTTTTAGTGATTCCTTAATTATTTAATGCATGTTTAATTAAATCTGTTATAACATGAGGATATATGATACAAGTTGAGACCGTTTAAATTAATATATTTCAACATATAAAAGTTTTATCATTTACAAGTCAAATTAAAAGCTTTTATAAATAAATAAAGTGTTGATAATTATAGCATTTAAAGTTTTGGCTTCCTTGTTAATTGTATTCATATAAAAGGTTAAGCATGAGCTGAGGTAGATTTTCATAATTATAAAGAAAGAAGAATTTGTTCAGTAAACCACTATTTAATAACTCAAAAAAGCTCATTTACGTTCAGTTTTTCTTCTGCTCTACCCAAACTGAGCCGTCATGTTTGTGTACCGCTCTTAAAACATCTCGGACAGGGAACTTTTGATGCATTATATTTACAAAAAAGAACAATGATTTGAAAAGGGCTCTGTTTTCGTGTCTAGTGTAGACTTATTGTAGACTCTTTTCCTCTTTCTTAATTCCTCTAAATCCATTCAACTTCTTCATTCGTTCATTTCATTTATTAGGGTCTTTAGAATGAATCTTCAGCACAAGGGTCACACGAGGTGCTTTTATGGTCGTCGTCGTATGGAGAACACGTTATTGTGAATAAACTGGGTTTGGTGAGCAAATGCTGGAATATAAAGCGTGATTTATGATTAAGGACAGTCCAGGCCTGTTAATTATTGTGTTGGAGAACGTCACAGTCTACTTTTATACAGCCCTGCAGGCCCGTCTCATGGAGATCAGCAGACCTCTAATGGCTCAGGAGAAGCTGTTTTCCTGCTCTGATGATCTCTGAAGACACACCGCCATCATTTAGCCCAATGCCTTCATCACAGAGATGCAGATCGCAGCAACTAAAACAGCAATTAAAGCCAACAGAAGCGCTAAACTCCAGGTGATGGACATGCACTGTTGCTATGGTTTCCGGCGGCTCTATACTGTAGATCATCGTTTAATGTTTAATGACAAGGTTAATGAGGTACATGTGTGCTGCACTCAAGCTGCTGTCTTGTTCTTTTTAATGATGATTTTATTGTTTATGTCGCTGCCGGTCAGATTAAAACAGAACAAGAAGAAAAGTTATTTTACATCTGCTTCAGAACATTGGTTCATGATACACGTCTTCACTTATTTTTAATATAGTTCTGCAGTAAGTGCTGGAATAAAACAAGTGTTTGTCTAGAGCTAACACCAGTATGTCTGCGGCTGCTTTTACAGATAAAGACGACACACTGATCTGAACAGTTCTTCCTGCCGTATTGAGTCTGGTGCTGACGGTAATTAATGAGCTCCTGCACATAATTAATCAGCTGCTCGAATTATAAATGAGGTGAGACTGTCATTCACAGAGGCAGAGAGCTGCTTGACCGTCAGTCACGTGAGCGCTCATAAAATCAGATCTGTTTCTAAATGGACTCCCGATGCAAAGATTCATTTAGCTTCAAATGGATGGTTTCATACAGCGCTTATATTTATTTGATGCTAATTAAGTGTGCGTATGGAAGTCTATTGCTACAGAAGTGTTTTATGTAATTGTTTCGTGCAATTATGAGATATAATACTCAGAAAGATAAAAAAATTGTGAGATTAAGACGTTTTCTGTCATGGAAAGCGACAAGTTGATTCTTTTAGGGTCTCAATGAAAAGTCTATAACATACATTGGTTAAAAATTCTCAATAGTAGTGTAGAAACACCCTTTTTACCATGTTAAAATGGAAGGAAGGACAAACCGTAAAGAGAGGTTGAAGCTTAGCGTGGCTGAGCTGAAGGTGATGAAGCTTCATCCAGTTAGAAATGTTTTTCAGACAGGCTGCAATCTGAACAGTTACTGTCGGATCATCTGATTGAAATTGAAGTAGAGTTGAGTTTCATCAACATATCAATTATAAGAAAAGCCATGATTCTGAATGACAGATCCTAAAGATGACACGTTAGTAGAGAAAAGAAGCAGTCTAAGCACTGAGCCTTGAGGAACCCCAGTAACAAGAAGAAGATGGTTCCTGAGATGCCCATCTTTCTGAGGGTGGACAGGAGGATCTGGTGTTTACTGTGTCAAAAGAAGCAGACAGATCCAGCAGGATGAGGACTTCAGTCCGAGAGCAGGCAGTTGAGCGCCACTCTTGAAGACAGATTGAATGCTGTCCAGGAGGTTGTTCTGAGCGAGAAACAATTTGAAATGAATGGAAGAAGGTAAAGTGCTGGATTGGAGATGGTGGGATTACCTGAGCCTCCTTGAATGCTGTGGGAAATGTCCCAGATTAAAGAGAGGTGTTGATAATGTGAGCGGAAACAGGTATAACTGGAAAAGAAATGGCCTGAAGGAGGTAAGCGGGGACAGGTTCAAGCAGACAGGTAGTACAGTAGGATGATTGACAGTGTGTCCTAGCAACGACAAGCACGCTAAAAGATGTGGTCTTTATCTGCTGCTTGGCTGCTTTTACTTCTATTACAGTTTTTTCAGCTCCTTTTCTTTAAAACATTACTCACAAATCCAAAAACTGCATTCAAAATATCACAGACACATCTTAAAAGCGACTTTTGCCAACATCTTTGCCATAATATTAATTCCTGTTTTGATTTGTGTGTGTTACAAAGAGAACTGTGTGTTATGTTTTGCAAACGTGTTTCATGAAATTGAAAACTGAGCCAAAGTGTGAGAATTAGTGTTTTGCACATTCGGTGTGTTTCTGCTGTTTAAGAATCAGCTTTCAGAAACTCAGAAGATTTGTGATCAATTGAAAGAACTGTATAATAAATATGAAGTCTGTATGGACTGAATAAAGTAAACCAGTATCTCACCAATAAAGTTTAGTTGATGATGATTGTCAGGAATCTGCTCATGAGGAGCCTTGATCTGATCCAGGGCCAGAGTTCAGGATCTTGTTGTGTGATGCTCAGATCCTTTCACTTGACCTGCTCTAATGAACGTTCACAAGCCCACAGAAAATGTAAATAATACAAGCCCATGTCTGCTCCATGTTTCAGGAGCAGGTGTGTGTGTGTGTGTGTCCAGGGTCGTGTTCTGGTCATCGTGGCAGACGCTGGTTCACTGGCTCACTGCCCGGAGCTGGTGATAGTAACAGATGTCTCCTCACCGTGGTGGATGGGTGACAGAATGACCCTTTACCACGGGACGCTGGCAGACGAGGACATACGGTACGTCCTTTGACTCAGGATGTTTCACTCGTATTTTAAACACCAGTATGTGTGTGTGTGTGTGTGTGTTTGGTTTGTTAAAGAATCACCACAATTAATACACACAGAGAAACAAACTCTGATGAAGAGTTCATCTTTATTTATTCACATCCTTTTCCTGTTCTTCTAGCTTCCCTAGTGAAAAATGTATTGAAATGACATTTATTTAATTCTAAGTAAATACATTTACATAAAAGTAAAATACCCTGCAATTATACTTTTAGTATACTAAACTGATATACTTTAAGTTTGCATGAAACTGAAACAGCTAAATTTGTACTTTGTGCATCTTAATTGTGCAGAAATAGTATATTTTTGTGATAAAATTGAAATATTGCAGATATAATTGCATTAAAAATCAAGATCCTCATTAATAGTGAAATTAAAACACAATTTAATATTAATAAACATTGAGTGTAAGTAGTACTCCAAACAAAGTTGAATCATAATTTTTATATCTGTAAGTTGGTCTTATGATATGATGTAGAGCAGGGGTCTCAAACTCAGGTCCTGGAGGGCCGGAGCTAAAACACATATACTATGTATGTCTGAAGTACTTGATCAGCTGGATCAGGTGTGTTTAATTAGGTTGCATCTAAACTCTGCAGGGCTTTGACAGCCCTGATGTAGAGTGATGTGTGAGTAAATATGATGCCCATTTGATGTACCAAGATGATCAGGGTCTTAAAGAAAGGTCAACAACATACTTTGATTAAACTTTTCTGATGGCAGTGTAAAAAAAACCCTTCTTCATACTTTCAGCTGTTTTCAGCCCGCCATTCTAGTCCGTGTTGCTTTAAATGCTAATGAGCTCTGCTGACTCCGCCCCCCTCTTCCGTGGAGTGACGAGCAGATCATAAATACGTGAAGATGCCTCCTTTGAGCATCGACGCCTCTGCCATCTTGGAACATTCATTCACACTAATAATAACCAATGAATATTAAAAATATACAAGTAAATAACTTGCTGATTAAAGTATATATATATATATATATATATATATATATATATATATATATATATATATATATATATATATATATATATATGACTGTAAACACCAGCTGTGAAACTGGCTGACTCAAGCACATTCTTAGAAAAGTGATTTTCAAAGGTTCATAAAACCTTTAAACACACTTCTTCTGTAGATGAAGCTGGATTATGAATGATTTGTGTGAACATAGACACATGTAGATCAGGAGCGGTTCATTCCACTAAAAATGAAGTAATTATTAGTTAATCCTCTGTGTCTTCAGCGGCTCACATATCAGGAATAAAAGATGACTGTTTTATTCATTATTACATCCAACAACAAAACACTTCAGTCTCTTAAACAGAGACATCTAGTCCACTCAGTGATCACTGGGCGGGGGCTAAGGCAAGACGACTCCTGTCAATCAACTATCATGGAGGGGCCAGTGCAGAACTACATCATTCTGAGAACAAACCGATTTGAGAAAGTTTTAAAAAAGCACTGGGTGGATTTTTATGGTTATAGGATGGATGTGTACACACTCCTCCAACACACACGCTCATGAACGTATATTTAGTATGAAACTAAAATATTTGGATGCAAAGACAAGAAAATAGTTTAATTTAATTTGAAATGGTGTCAACTTTGATTAAATGTTAGTTTTTCACTGTAATAATGTCATAAGGGTGAGTAAATGATTCAGAATAAGGCTGAAAAGATCTCTGTAAAACACTGCTTTTATTTGGTGAATCGTGTCTGAAAGTCTGGAGCTCAGCGAATCTATATCACAAACTCAGAATATCCAGGTGTTTGAGTCATACCTTCATTTATATATCACACATACATATTTCAGATGAGCATATGTTTTATATGTTGCTGTTCTTCTTTGTGTTGTTCTGTTCTTCTGTCGGTTCTGCTCAGGACCAGCCGAGGACGAGCCCACTTTCGGCCTCCTTGAGCGGGAGGACGCTGCACCTCAGGGTCTCTCTGAACGCCGCTGGGCTTTGGGATGTCGCCCACCTTTTTAATTACTCTCTGTGCACACGCCAAGAACACGCTTGGAGGAGAAGACTTGATCTGACGGAGCTGCTCGTGGAAACAGGTGCTTGCAGACGGAGATAGAAGTTCACGCCGCCCGTTCCCTCAAGAACAGTACACAGAATATACTGGCAGAATATAAGCTCTCTGACCAACAAACCTACTTAAAACGCTTATTTTCATACTAAATATAGTTCAAATTTATTTACATATTAACAAATTTATTAACAATTTTCAGCTTTGAAGCATTTCTGTTACAATATGATTACATTTAAAGACTCATATTAATGCAATGCTTTCTGTCTAATTTTCAGTATAAAAGCTTTAAGTGTTTATTGCTGATGTATATATGCTGGTAAAATAGAGCAAGATGTGGCAGTAATAACATGAGCTTTCTTTTCAGACTTTTAACCAACAGCCCATTCAGAAAAGTCTGTTTTGTGTGTGTGTGTGTGTGTGTCTGTGTCTGTCTGTGTGTGTGTGAGTGTGTGTGTGTGTGTCTGTGTGTGTGTGTGTCTGTCTGTGTGTGTGTGTGTGTCTGTGTCTGTGTCTGTGTGTGTGTGTGAGTGTGTGTGTGTGTCTGTCTGTGTGTGTGTGTGTCTGTGTCTGTGTCTGTGTGTGTGTGTGAGTGTGTGTGTGTGTGTGTGTGTGTGTGTGTGTGTGTCTGTGTGTGTGTGTGTGTGTGTGTGTGTGTCTGTGTCTGTGTGTAAGTGTTGTAGGTGTCTGTGTGTGTGTGTGTGTGTGTCTGTGTGTGTGTGTGTGTCTGTGGTAGTCTGTGTGTGTGTGTGTGTGTCTGTGTGTGTCTGTGTGTGTGTGTGTGGTGTGTGTGTGTGTGTGTGTGTGTGTGTGTGTGTGTGTCTGTGTGTGTGTGTGTGTGTGTGTGTGTGTGTGTGTGTGTAGGTGTCTCTCAGACTCGATCAGGACTGGATTGATGTCGATCGTCTCTCACGGTGAGATCTGATTGGAGTCTGAGGGCTTCTATATTTAGGAGCTCTTCCAGTTAATTGAGGTGAGGAAAGCGAGATGCAGAGGAGGGAGGTGAGATTGCAGACACGCTTTTTTCTCTCTTTCTTGCTTTTTCCGCACCTCCCTGGCATGCCACACAGCGTGTGGAGGAGATTAGTTTCCCGAGAGGAGAGCCGCCTCCTTCTGTCTGAGCATCAGTTTCTGGAGGAGAATGTGCTGATCTGAGTCAGAAACACACTCAGGACCGCTAAACACTGTACATTTAAACAGAACATCACAACTTTTTATTGCATCTTTCAGTGCTGTTGAGAATTAAAGTTTGACCGATTTTTTTTTCTCCTCACAAATGTTTTAATTTTTTTGCAGCAATGAAATTATACTTAGCACTTGTTCTTTAAGAACTTAAAAGCAGGGTTATTAGAGTTAACTAAAACCATAAAAACATTTCCTTTGCTTAAAAATAAATGCTAACTTAAAACATCAGAAAATATATTTCATTTAGTTCTCAAGGCAACGTTTTCATATTCATTTAAGCTGATATAGGAAATAAAGACAGCAAAAGATTATTTACTTAACTCTGTATTCTTACTTGTTTTCTGGGTATAAATGCCTAAAGATTATTGAATTGAGATGCATTTATTAGACAAATAAAAATGACTTAAGATATTAAGTTTTTAAAAATATTTATTTATTTAATTCTCAACATTTTTTTGTTTTGTTTTTTTTAAATTAAGTAAAAATATCTACCAAACACTAAACAGAATTATTTTTCTTACACCCTATTGGTAGATATTTTTATATTTTTTATTTTAGATTTGTTATTTTGATAATATATAAAGTCTTTTTCAAGAATGTTCAGGTTTTTATACTAGAAAACAAAATAAAATTATTTAGTAAGTGTATATCGACATTTAAAACTACAAAAACTAATAAATAAACAACAAATTCAGAATATTAACAAAAACTGAAATAATTTTAATTCAATGATTCTAAAATAATTCATTCTAATTAAGGTCATGGATTTATTTCATGTATCAGTTGTTTGTAATTCTAATAAAAGAACTGCTTCTTTTGTATAAACATTGATATTATTGTGGAAATGAGTCCAGAAACAATTATAAAATTATCTTAGGCTTCTTAATGCATTCTCAAAGTTTTAAGTCTTAAGTTTCATAATGCATCTCATTATTAATACTCATATATTCTTTTTGATTATGCATTTTGGTTAATTTGATTATAATTATTATTTACGACAGGTAGTATTGTATTAGAATGCACTTTAAGAATAAAGATACATTAGAAGG
>NW_025047842.1:0-3418 GCF_018831695.1 Puntigrus tetrazona
TAATAATAATAATAATAATAATAATAATAATAATAATAATGACGATGACGATGACGATAATATAAATATTACATTACAATTAGTCATTTATCCAAAGCAACTTGCAGATGAGGACAATAGAAGTAATCAAAATCAACAAAAGAGCAATAATGTTTATGACAAGCAATAGGTGTTATGACAATTTTTATTATATAATAACTAAAACAAATAGAATAGGAAAAGCTAATACACAAACATACAGAGCAAGCTTTGACTGGAGACCTTTTGTATGATAAAGAAAACAAATAGAACACACAAAGAATAAAGAACTACATTCATTACACGGGTATCCAAAAAACATATTTTTAAAATATTAAAATATTTCAAATTTAGATCAGGTAAAGCATTAGTGTGTGTATGGGCTTGGGTCAGAGGGTTCATGACGAGTTTCCCACGTCTTTTTAAAGCTGTATGTTAAATGCATACGAAAGCAGAGCAGTCATGTTTCATCACTGCTGCCGGTGATCCTGTCCGGCCGACCTCTCGCTCACTTCTGTCTCCTTTGCACTAGTTGGCAAACCTGCCAAGTAGGGATCCACCGCTTGCCTGTCCGTGACTCGGAGCCCGCCTGTTTTTACTCGTAATGCGCAATCGACAACTAGCTGGGGTTTTTTCTGCCATTATTTCCAGCCGATTTCCCCGGAAGTGCGGCCGTGTGCACACCGATCATTAACGGAAATGTCATTTGCGCCTAAAAAACAACAGAAAGACGCTGCTGGTGTGACTAACCTGTGACAAAGCTGAAATGCTAAGCGATGTAACACTCAGCGGGATCGTATGGTGTCTGTAAGAATCTGATTGAAAGCGTGTATTTAACCCCTTCTGGGACGTTCGTATTTAGGGTTTCTGAAATTACACTGTTTTTTTTTTCGTGCAAAATAAACGCGTTGTGCAATTTTATATTTCTCTGTCATTATGGTTCTTTAATTGACAGGCTTTCTGCCAGAGAGCTTCCAACTAGTAATTACCACTTTGTACTTGTCGCACAAATATAATCATCCAGGGTGCATGGGATTTCTTGCCGTCTGTCTCGTTCCCGTCAGCAAAAAACAGACGAGGAGAGTTACGTTTTTAATGGAAGGTTACGAATGCGGAAGTTTTCTCAACTGAAATGTGGAATTGAATTGCATTTGATTTTCATATTGATTTCTAATTTTTTGGTGGACAGAAGTGGTACAGTATTCAAAACTAACAGCTGTTTTTCTGAAAAGTAACTCGTTTAATTCTGTGATGCATCTCTTTGTCCTGTGTTTCTTATCTCAGTCGAATGCAAAGCTCAAGCTGGTGAGGAGTCTTGCAGTTTGTGAGGAGTCTTCAGGACCGTTTTCCACCGACGGTCCTCCGGAAACACAGGTAACTGCACAAACGCCGGACGATTTGAGACTCTGATGTCAAAAGGTTGAAGTGTAGACTGTGCAAAGTGCGTTTTGGCAAACAAAATACTCCCGATCACGCTAGAATTGATTCTGTATGCCTCCGTTAGCATAGGGTCATTAAGATTCATAAATTCACGTCCAAATATATGCATGTTGTTTGTTTCAGGACATCATTCAGCTTCACATCAGCTGTCCATCTGACAAAGAGGAAGAGAAATCCTCGAAAGACGAGTACGAGAATGAAGAAAGGGAAAAGAAGGATAAAACTCCACGCAAGATGCTTTCGCGCGGTAAGACGTTCCTTATTAATGGTTTATTTTATGGAAACTAGTTCCTGTTATCAACGTACGATATAATAGAGCTCGGCAGAAGTACAAACATTCATTTTTTTCTTCGCCTCAAAGCCGCCTTTTTGCTTTAATTCAACATTTTTTGAATAATCACGCTATAAGCGGAATATGTGGTGAGAAACTACATTACCCATGATGCCGTAGAGAAAAATTCCACCATCTCTAGCTCCGCCCACTCCCGTGAAGCGCCGCAAATGACAAAATTGGGCCAATACAAAGCAAGCAACAAACTTACCTTTAAATGAACACTCAGGAGTTTCATTATTGGCTTGTCGTTGACGGAGCTTCGTGGGATTTGTAGTTCTCTCCAGCTCTTGTATATTTGTCTTTTTGTCTGATCTTCATATGCTTTTTTTTGCTTGTGATTCTCCTCGTAGCCGGTTGGTTTAATTTGTGGCTTACAATGCTTTAACATAGAATTCTTTCAAATCCGTATGGGGCAAAATGAGTAAGAAAAACACTTCTGTAACCAGCAGCACTTTATATGAGCCACGATGCAACAAAATATGAAGAATTAACTAAATGACCTGTTTTGAACAGAGTATTTAATGCTGCAAAGCTGCTCTGACGCGATCTGTATTGTTAAAAGCACTGTATAAATGAAGGCGACTTGACTGAAGCGTCTTTAATTCACTGAAGAGTTATGATCTGATGTGTTTTCCGTCCTCTTCCAGACTCCAGTCAGGAATACACCGATTCCACAGGGATCGACGTGCACGAGTTCCTGGTGAACACACTAAAAAACAACCCCAGGTACGGCACTCGGCTTTCCCCCGAGTCAGGAATCACGCACGACAAGAAGTGAGCCTTCAGTCGTAGTCGTGAGGAGGAGAACGGAGAGAAAGAGGCTGTGATCTTATCCGGGGATTTTCAGCATTAAAAGTTTTTGTTAGGATGGGACGATATTTGGTTGAGATACAACTATATGAAGATGTTTCTGTGCTCCAGAGACACGAATGTCGGTGTGTGGATGTGTTCATCTGCTAATGTTTGCATGAATATTAAGTGTTCGGTAGTTTAGTACATGCTACATGTGATATTGTTACACACAGGGATATGAGGTCTTAGCGAAACGATAGCTCTTCCAGGCAAAGTGTAGTTTTTAAAATATATTTCACCTTATTCTAATGTTAAAGTTGTGTTTTGGGCATTATGTGACCTAATCTCTTCATCAAGCCGCTGGTTTCACTGTATTTGTTGTGAAGTGTGTTTGTAAGCATGTTTTCCTCCAGAGTGAAAGCCCTTCTGCCGTTTAACGCGAGCGGTTTAGATGCAGTCCAAATTCAAAATACAAGTACGATTTCCCTACTGCAATGCAAAGAAAAATAAATCAAGATACGTCTGCTGTCGTCATAGTAATAGTAATAATACAAAATTGTTGGCGTCATTATATTCTAATTAGTTTGGCTTCCTAAAACACGCTGTATTTTAGACCGAGACGGTCTTTTTTTTCTGTTCTTCTGTGTCACATTTACCTGTAAAATCTTTTTTTTATTCTTTCAGAGACAGAATGATGCTGCTCAAGCTGGAACAGGACATCCTGGATTTCATTAATGATGAGAAGTCAGCCTCTATATTAAATCATCAATATTTGTTAAATTGTACGGATACAAATAGCTGTAACAATTTAACTGTAAAAAAAAAAAAAACATA
>NW_025047843.1:0-2298 GCF_018831695.1 Puntigrus tetrazona
TTGTATAATATAAAATCTTTTTTTGCCCAAGTAATATTTTTAATACTTTTAATATTTTTATATAACTAGATTTAGTTTTTATGGTTTAATTAAATTGTATTCATCAAAGGCTTGAAAAAAGCTACATTTATTAAAAATGTCATTTTAAAACTGTTAGAGACCCATATTGTTTTATTTATTTTCCCGTTTTACTATTTCTGGATTCTGTTATAATGGTTTTATTAAATTTGAATAACCAGAATCCATGAATAATTAACTGAATAATATGAAACTTTAAAAATGTATTAAAATATTAACCATGTTAATTTTAAGCTTTAGTAAAATCATTATAATACTCTTTCAAATAAAACTTTCCCCTTGTACCTTGTTTTGAATGTGTAATGAAATGATTAGATTTTTAGTTGTGTGTAATTAATTGGAGTAATTGAATTAAAATAAAAATTGACATATAAATAAATTTCCCAAATATCACCCCCTCTTTTAATATCAGTTTTAATGGTTTGTTTATATTTCCGTCGTGCCTTCAACAGTTTATTGATTTCTTCACACATTTGAATGTTATTGATGTGTTTTGGTTCGTTTCAGGAGTCAGAGGAGGAAGTTCCCGCCCATGACGTCTTATCACCGAATGCTCCTGCACAGAGTCGCTGCTTACTTCGGTTTAGACCACAACGTGGACCAGACCGGGAAATGTGTGATCGTCAACAAAACCAGCGGCACACGAGTGTGAGTGACCTCCGCATGCTAGCCCGACTTCTCCTGAAGCGCTCCTCGGTTTGATTTCTCTCTCTGTTCGCGAGCAGACCAGATCAGAGGTTCTCCGAACACATCCGAGACGACCAGACGGAGGATTTCCAGAAGCGCTACATCTTAAAAAGGGACAACTCCAGCACAGACAAAGACGACACGGTAGGTGGAGCTCTGCTGATTTAGTAAGCACCTTTAGCGCCGCGAGGCTTCATAGAGCCGCCTGTGTTTCAGAGACGCATGAAACTGAAGGAGGACCGGAGGAGCAAGTCCATCGAGGAGCGAGAGGAGGAGTATCAGAGAGCCAGGGACAGGATCTTCTCTGATGTGAGAGACCTGAGAGATACGATCAGGACCTTATGAGTCAAAGACATCCGAATAAACCTAATCAGCACCTAATCTCTCTTACAGGCTTTAGACACCTTCCCGCTGGATAACAGGTGAGTGCAAGAAGTCAAGCCTTCACAGAGATGAACCGAGCAGAAGCTCTAATGAGACGTTCATATTACTGTTCGGCTCGGTTCAGAGCATGTTAGCCACGACAAGGTCATGCTTTCGAATCCCAGAGGATGCATGACCCTAAAGTAGCTTTAGATAAAAGCTTCTGATAATTGCATAAATGTTTAGCGATGCTTGTTTTCGTGCAATAATTGAAAAGAGCACCTTGACTAGAGTAATAAACGTTTAGTGACGGTTGCTTTCATGCACCAGACTGGCACAGGCCTGCGTTCGGATCCCTGCGAATGCATGCACCTCCAGCGCAGTTAAACTTTCTTTGGAAAAATGTAGCATAAAAGTGATGTTTTCCAGGATTCAGGAGGACGAGGTGTGTAACAGCATCCAGCAGAGACGGCAGATCTTCAGGTGAGCGTCTCCGCTGTCTCATGACTGTCTATGGTTTCACGGATACTCTTTAAACCGAAC
The DNA here is from genome assembly GCF_018831695.1 of Puntigrus tetrazona. Lineage (NCBI taxonomy): Eukaryota > Metazoa > Chordata > Actinopteri > Cypriniformes > Cyprinidae > Puntigrus > Puntigrus tetrazona. The sequence continues at coordinate 1,672 of NW_025047843.1, forward strand.
TGAGCTAGACGTCTCTGAATTCAATAAATACCTGTGTTTGATCGTGTCGTTACATCTTTATCTAAATAAAGCCGGTCTGACTCTGAAGCAGGTCGAAGGACAGCCTCCAGAGCAGCTCTGAGAGCGAGGCCAGGTGTTCAGAGCCGCGGCCGTGGAGCAGCACGGACTCAGACAGCTCCGGACGGAACCTGAAGCCCGCCGTGATCAAAGCCAGCAGCTTCAGCGGAGGAGACGGCTCCAGCGGCAGGCTCTCTAACGCCGGTGAGGGGCTAACAGCGTGCTTTATGTGCTGCGTGTTCCCTGGACTCTCCGGCGATCGTTTACGTGCTACTGATCAAGCGCTCGGATTATTTAGCATTAAAATCATCATAATACTGTTAAAACTAATATGTTACATAAAATGTATTATATTTATTATATTTTTTTCATTGATATACTACTATAAAAAAAGTCTAACATTTATAATACTACAAAATATTTCTATTTCAAATAAATGCTGTTCTTTTAAATTCTTTAAAAATAAAAAATGCATCACGGTTTCCACAAAAATAATGTGCAACACTGATAATAATCAGAAATGATTCAGTATTATTTCCGAAGGATCACGTGAGGCTGAAGACTGGAGGA
>NW_025047844.1:0-30000 GCF_018831695.1 Puntigrus tetrazona
AATCAGATTCATGAAATAATCACATTTCTGTTTCTTTAACAGATTGCTTGTTTAGAGTGGTCTTCAGAATGATCATTATACTGAACTTCTGTTTTTACTCTTTGCTCTTTGCAGGGATGAATCTCAGACTTTGAATCCTAAACCCAAAATCAAAAGTGAAAATAATATGCAGGCTATAATTACGCGCCCAATTGACTTCTTGAACCATTAGTGTTATTGGTAGCATATATTGTCACGATAATTAAGCACATGTCCTACGCTAACTCATAATATTCTCAATAATATGCATTTGTTAAAGGCAGTAGTCACACTGTAATGTATGGTAGAATTTAAGCTCCATTTAGCGCTTTATCCAGTATATAGCAGTTTTTTACATCAATAAACAGGAAAAATAGCAGAATTCATAGAAGAAACACTTTCAGATTCATCCATTACAAAAAAAGAAGCATAAGTAGGCTTTGGGTGCATCATAGATCCATTGAAAGCAGAATTGGAGCTACGATCAGCTTAGGTTTATGACGCTTTTGTTGAAATGCAGCCCCATGATCGGGTGATTCAAAGTTCTGTAACATCTTTTTCACATTTTAAGTGCTAAAAGTGTGTTTGATTATCATTAAAATATTGCCACGGTCATCACGGCGCTTTTAAAATAGGCTCAGTGTCTCTCCGACAAGCTTTATTTCACTGCATGCATGCTGGACTCAACGTGCACACATGCTCTTTGGCCCTGTATTTTTACTGTTTTGTTCACTTTTTTGTTTTTGCTTGTTCTCTCCCTACTTACCGCTTGTCTATGTCAACCTACCGTCTGCTGGCTTGACTCAGCGAGCAGAAAAAATCCAACATCTGGACACCAAGTGACACCTACTGCAGTGTACATCAGTAGGGATCAGGGGATTGTTGTTTGTGGCTGCTTGCTTCCAGTCTGGCTCTGGTGGTTGTTGTGCGGCAGTGAGCTTCCTGATGGGCGTGGAGGTTAGTTCAGTAGAGTAGATGGTGATGTAGTTCAGTCTGGTGTTTAAGCTCCGGGTTTCAGAACCACGGTGCTCAGCGGCGCTGTGTTCACATCTGTAATTATTAGCAGGCGCCTGCACCAGCGCCTGGTGAAATGTCACGGTACTCCGCACCAATTCTCCAGACTGAAGTAAAGTTAACTAAATATTGCCGCTAAATGATCAAAATAAAATAAATAAAAGAAACACATTAGCAGTAAAGGTCATTGCTCACTAGATTTTTACACGTTAAAAAATAAATACGACCTCCTGCTGAGTCGATCCCACAAAACTTTTGGTATCCTTAAAAACAAGTCTGAGTTGATTTTGTGACGGTGCTGACGACGAGCTGTTATTGCGAGTTATCACATGTTAAATATCATCATTTAGTCGCTATACAGATTTTTCTGCAAAACCAAGAAATGGTTTTGGGTGTAGTTTATTAACCTTGTGATAATAATAAATGAAGCTGATAGGATTCAGCTCAAACTGGAGTGAAAAGTCGTCATTAAATCTGTCTCTGCACGATGTTTCTTGAATTAAACGCCTCTGATTGGCTGTTGTGTTCCACACGCTCAAAACATTTCAGTCATTGGCTATAATGTTGCAAATTATTGTAAATATGAGGCATTGCTGCTCCTTCACAGAGCGTTTGAGATGGTTCTGATGGTAGAAGATCACCCGGGCAGCGTGGAGCTGGCCAATCAAATCAAAGTAGAGACGGTTTCTCGAGAAGCTAGAGCATGAATCTCAGCACAGTGTGTTAGTTTTATGTTGAAAGAGAGCGAGAGTCAGATGTTTTCCTGTAGAATGTGACAGACCTCTGTGTCTGGTGATCAAACTACTCGACCCGTTTTCCTCAAATTTCTGTTTCTCTGTGTGTTTCTTCTTGTTGCTGAGAAATGGTAGCGTTGTTTTTGATGAATTATTGTAGTTTGTATTGTTTTTTTGTGTTTCTGTTTTATTGTAGTGATTTGGGATTAGAGATAATACTTTGTTATTATTAATGTAATGTGAGCGATTTAGCACTGAAACTCTATTAATAATAAAAGTTGCAGTGGCCTGCACGCTGACCGTAAGTAGAGAACCTGGGAGAACCGTTCTGTGTCTCTGGAGGCTGGGGAAGAGACCATACATTCTCTCTCTCTCTTTAGTGACAGTAAAACATTACCTGGGGATATTCAGTAAAAGATCGTGGTCCATGTTCCTACCTTAAATATATCAAAACTTCATTTTTGATAAGTAATATGTATTACTCACGTAGATTCATTTGGACAACTTTTTAAAGGTAATTATTATTAGTATTTTTTTTTTAGATTCCTATATTTAAATAGTTGTATTTCAGACAGATATTATCGATCCTAACCAAACCAGACCTCAGTGAGAGATGATCATGATGTAGCGCATTGACCTTCATGTTTTGAGCTCCAGTGAACACAAGCGAAGCCTCAAAGCGCTTTTTGTCCTCATGAAGTGGTCTTCAGCGCTGCCGGAGCGTCTGAGCGCTGCAGGTTGACCTCAATCCAGAACATGTTGCGATATCTCCGTCTCTGAGATCTGGACCCTAACTTGCAAGCAGCTTTGCAGTTGAGTGGAGCACGCGGTTCCTGTGTAGCAGGCAGAACCGTGTCCTGCCGTGTAGTTGAGCATTGCTCAGAAGATCCTCTGAAGAGAGTCTGAGTGTGTTTGTTGGATGTGTTCGGAGCCGCTCTGCTGGCTCCGATGGAGGACGAGGCGGGACGCTCTGGAGGACGGACGACAGGTGAAAGCCGGTTCCAGATTTTCCGCCCCTGCTGGACAGAGAGGTTCTGCTGCGCACCTGTGTCCCAGCGGCCCGCACTTCATTACTCCAAGTCCCTGCCGCCACTTGAGGCTCTTCTGTGTGCTGATGAGGCCGAGTTCAGGCTCACTTGGGGGCCTTCTCCTCCGACATCGCCCTTCTTCTGCAGTCTCCTGCTAGACTCGGACTCTTCACGGAGCTAAACGCAGCGCTCGAGAGAAGCCCTTAACGTGGCGTAATGCATTAGCCACATACCTTTTAAAGACCAAACTCTGTAAATATGTAATTAACAGATCATACCCTATACAGACAAGCAGATGAGCCGGAGTAAAGATCTCAGCACACGTTAAGTGTTTCCTTTGCATGGAGAATCATTATAAAGAAATGCTTAACGTGGCTTAATGTCATGAAGACCAAGCACTCTGTAAAGATGTTATTAATAAGTCATAAAGAACCTGGTATTTTGTTCCATAGAAATTAATTATAAGGAAAACTCTTACTTGTGTGGTTTAATGCTGCATAAAGGAAAGTGAATTGCAAAACAATGCGCCAATGGTCGCGCATTCAGAGAAAATTTGTTTACATACATGTGCGTGTATACTATATATATATTCATTATGTGTGTATACAAATGTATTATTGTATGTACTTTATATTATGACAGTATTTTTGGAATATAAATATACTTTTTCATTAATATATAGATGCGTGTATATTTATTATATATATACATAATAAACAATAAACATTCAAACACAGTATATGTAAACCAATGTGTTTTGAAAGCAGCCCTCTTTCAGTTCACACATTATTAATAAACCATATACAGGCAGGGAGCAAACACCGTTAGAAGGCTTCTCCAGTGGTGTGTTTCTATTGGAGGACTGAAGGTGTTTGTACACTGGACTCATCTGCTTGTCTCTCTATATAGTAGGCTATGATTTATTAATAACACATTTACAGCGTTTGGTCTTTTTAAAGCACTTTTTAATCGTTAAGTGTTTTTAGAATGTCCACGTTAAAGCGCTTCACATGTAATGCGTCGCTCAGGAGCTCTCATCAGCTCTCATCAGCTCTGAAATGCTTTTTATATCTGTTGTGTTTCACACATGCCAACTAATATCGTTCCCCTGCTGTGTGCTTGATGAGAGCGGCTCTAGATTGAAACTCTCACGCTTTTGCCTCAGGAAGCGTCGCCGTTATCACACGCCACACACACTCCCACACACACACACACACACACACACGCTCACACACACACACATTTATGGCTCTGTGTCCTTTCACGCGCTAACGCCTCTGTGATCTTCTCCACAGATGTGACATTTACCGTAGATGTAGAATGAAGTGCTGGTAATTATTGGTGTCGATCTCATGCGTCAGACCAGGATCTAAATGTCAAACCGATGTAAGACTTTCCAATTCAGACTTGATGAAAATAAAATGTCTGAACGTAATTAGAAACTCTCCAGTCAAACTTGTTGTTGTCGGCGTTCGTTTTCATGATCATTTGCCTCATTGGCGCTTTGTACGCTCGCGGTGCTTTAAGTGCGGGTGGGGTTTTAAGCGGCGCTGATGTTATACGGGCGTTAGTTTGAGAAAGTTCTGCTCGGCGGATCAGACCAGCGTCTGGATTCAGCCGATAAACGGATCGTGAAGGATAAAATGGTGCAAGATGGTACTGTACCAGAATAGAGTTTACCTGCAGAGACTAAACCAGCTTTAAAGTAAAGCGCTTAAAATACTCGAGGTTTAATTAAGATTATTGCATTGAAAATGACATCATGTTTGGACGGCACAGTGTTAATATAAACTTAATGTGATCTATCAGTCACACAGGTCAGATTTAAATGATCAGTAACCAGTTTATATACTGATATCTCTGTCTCATCAATAAATCCACTTTTTTATCTCTTGCATATTAACTCTTTGTTAATGTCCTGTAAACCATCTTCCTTCTTCTTTTAACTACATTGACACTGATTTGAAGCAATCTGAATACATACAAAATCTGAATTGAAATGAAAATCAAATAGTTTATGAGAAACTAGGCTATTTTATTTGTTACTTGAAATAAACATAGTCTGAAAGTTTTTTTCAGTTAGTTGCCAAAGGCAACATTCCTCATTCTCATTTAGTTTAAACTAAAAAAACAAACATTAAAAACAATTCAATTATGTTTTACGTTTCTATACGCACATGACTGATAAATATGATCCTGGAGCACACGCTATATCTGTAACAATAAACAACAATACACTATGAAGCAAAATTATACTTTTTTTAATATAAAAATCATTAGGATATTAATCAAAATCATGCCTAATGAAGATATTTAATAGTAAAATGCTCCTATACTGTAAATATATAAAAACTCAATTTTTTGATTAGTAATTTGTATTTGAACTTAATATTATAACTTAATTTTAGATTTAGATTTTTTCTAATAGTTTCTCAATGATATTGTCCGATCATAACAAACCAGACACATCAGTATAAACTGACCCTCATGACCATGACCTCATGCTCCAGGGTCACTCATAGAGTGTATTTATTAAATGATGTTAAAACCATATAATCCATACACATGAGAACATTTGCATACCCAATTCAAGCACATCTTAAATGTATCCTCAGTAACATGATCCCGTGTGTCTGGTGTCTTTCTCGGGACTCGAGCCGCCCATGACCTTGTCGCTGGTCTGAGCTGCAGGAAAACTTTCTTTTGCAGCTCTTCCTCAGCGCTCGGCTCGACTTCGAGACGCGTTTCCATGGAGCGGAGATGCTGGCGGTGAACGCTCCTGTTGCCATGGCAGCCAGCCGCACTTCCTCTCTCTCTCTCATGCGCCCCGCTCTCTTCGGGGCGACGGACAGATTTTCACACACATGTCACTGTGGAGGATGCGGGCCTTGTTATTTTCAATTCCCCTTTTCGAGGCCAAACCTTTGTCCAAAATCAAGCGCTTGGGGAAAACACAAAGTTGACCGCGCTCGCGTGTAAAATCAGGAAGCGTGGCGACACGGCAAAAGCGGTTCAGAACTTCAGCTTTTGTTCCAGTTTGAAAGCCTCGCCAAACAAGCCTGAGCGCTGCAATAACTTTAGAGCGGGAGAAGAAATATTTGCAAACCCATTTTTCACAAAGTTTCTGCTCTACTTTCATACAAAAGTGTGCTGGCATTACCACAGACTCGGCTGTGTCCGACCGAAGAACTAGCCTGCTGCTCTGACCACAGATATCATATGATCGTCTTTACTGACCAGCCATAAGCGGCTTACCTCAAGCTCAGCCGCTTTAAAACTACATCTGCTAAAGCGTTAGCATTTCTGACTTGGCGCTATGGCGTCACTACGTAACGTGTGTGCCGTGGCGTCACGAGTCGCCTAGTCTTCATCGTCACGGTCTGCCACGTTCTTCATAGACAGGTTTATTAGATCCAGTGCAATGATTTCATAGGATCCTAGATTAAATCAAATGCACTTCCTCGGCCTGCACAGGCAAAAATCATAACCACAATTATTTTGGTCAATATTATAGGCAAAAAACAGCTGCTTTTCATTTTTTAAGATATTTTTTTTTTTTTTTAATTAATTACAATAATTAATTACCTTTCTACTAGTCTCTGCACTCTCTCTCTCTCTCTCTCTCTCTCTCTCTATATATATATAGTACTATTAACTCATGCAGGTGAATGCAGACTGAGCGTGTTTCTAGAAGCCTGTGGTGATGAACCGCAGTTAAAGCGTTAAAGCTGGGTAGCGGTGTCGTGAGACCGAGAGGAGCTATAGCAGTGTGAAATGTGTTAAAAAGCAGGTGAGCACACCGTTGTGGAAATAATAAGCGATCAGAGCGTGCTAGCTAACAGCGATAGGATGTGCTTGTGGTGTGATGTCAGCGCTTTACTCAGATCACACATAGCTCCGATCACACGTCCTCATAGGCAGCATATGTTTTCCACACGGCGTCGATTTACATTCATTCCATACTTAAACAGACTTTATATTTAGTTTTTGTGTCAGGCATGTTTTATTCAGCGCCGTTCAATAAACAAAACCTTTACGTTTCACCCAGAAATCATCATCTGATCCTCCTCATGGGATTCTCTTCTGTTAAAGAAAATACTTTTTAGTTTTTTATTTAACAGTCAGCGAGAGCAAACAACTGATGCCCGACATTATTCAAAATATCTTCTTTTGTGTTTAAAAAAGGAATACATGTTTAAACAAACTTGTTTTCCAATTAGTTTTTTATTAACAATATCTAAACATTCGTAGATCAAGATATGCTTATTTTAAGATATGTTTTTGGAAAAATGCATAAAAAAACTTACAAAGACCAACAAATTAGCCACAATGTTTCAGGAAGAAAGAGCAGGTTTGCACAGGCAAGCAATTTTTATTCTAGCTTTAATCACAGACTCAGTTTGCTTCTTATATTTATACTAAACATTTTCAAGATAAAGTGATCTTAATTGATGATGTTTAGATACTTGTTAGAAGAAGAAGGCGTGAGTATTGGATGATGAAGTCACACAGAAGAGAGTCAGGTCAGCGCATGGCCACAAAAATATGGATTCGGTGTGTAGGAAGTGCTATATGAGATTATCTAAATCTAGTTTTGTACCTCAAATACCGACTCCCACACGCAATAGGTTGCATAAGCTTCTGTGTGGAGATCTCCTTAAAGTGAAAAGCACAAAGTGTTGTTGGTGAGAAGCGCGGCTCCGCGGCCCCGGACTCCATGTTCAACATCCACCAGCCATTGTTTAAACTCTGCTCGTGACAAGCGTGGCTTTAGCCCTAATTTTAGGCGCTTGAGGCCTTTGGCTCGCGTGAGCGCATTGGCAGCGGCCTGTTTGTGAGCAGATTAGTGTCAGGATTAAATGATGGCTGAATAGCAGCAGATAGGACTACGTGGGTGTTTGATGCTTCAGCACCTGGAAGCCAATCGCAGGCCCGCTGCTGGCGCGGATTATATCCCATTATACCAGAGAAAGGACTAAATGCCATTACATAGCGCTGTGCGTGAGCAGGTTGTCTTGAAGACGCTTCTCCGCCCGTTCCAGGAGCAGATTTAAGAGCGAGCGTGGGCCGACAGAGCTAATGGACCCTCGCTGATCTCCTCAAACAGCCGGGAAGCCTCTATTCAGTGCTCTCGTATTTATAGGGCCACCAGATTCATTTAACAGGAAGTGACACACGTGAAGCGTCCTCACCTGACCGCTCTTCACAGCTGCTCTGGTTCTTTAGCTGAAAAGCTGGAGAAGAACTTGTAAATGTCTCTTTATGCTATATTATCACCAAATCTCGTATTTGACCCTTCTGACAACTAGTTTTCTTTCAGTTAGCTCAGGTTTAGTGTTCCTGTTTGATCTGATCTGGGCTCTGGAGTGTTTCTGTCTTGTTTTGTTGTAGCATACATTTTCGTAACTTTGAATCAAGAGGCTTTTTATAAAAATCAGCATTTTGTTAAAAGAAGCAAAAATAATTGCCAGTGGAGCAAGAAAAATAATCCTGTTTAGCTTTTGAATTAGGATTATTTTAATTTTCCCGATGGCAGAAATTTTTGTTAATTTTAACAAATACTATCACATTTTTCAGAGAGCAAGACATCATATCTTAAGTCATTTTCCACTTGATAGAAGAATGTTTCATTTTATTTGTTTTATTTATTTATTTAATGTTTATTTTATTTATACTAGAAAACAAGACAATCTCTTTTTTTGCAGCGTGCATCTCAGTTTTAGATTAAAAAAAAAAAAGCATGATTTTATGGAAAGTTTTGGTAAAGTTCACTGAAAAACATAGAGGAGGTGCAAGAGCTCCGATCTGTGAGAGAAAACAGAGACAGAGATTGAATCAGAACAGACACCAACAAAGTACAAAAGTTATTAAAAATGTATGCGAAGCAAAGTCATGTAATGTCAGCGTGATGACAGAACATCCTTCAAGATGAGAGCAAGGAGATCATCATTAAGAGGCCTTTGGAGACTCAGATGTCTTCTGTGATGAGTGTGATCTGGAAGGAATCTAGTCCGGAGGATTCGGCCGATCGTGAGCCGGAGATGAGAGAGTGTGAATGTTAGGAGCTCTCCTCGGACACAGCCGCTGGTGTGGACCCCGCTCCAGTCTCCAGCTGCCGTTATTCAGTCATTGATTTGTGGAGCTGGTCTGTGGGATCTGTGCAGTGTGTTTGTCCCAGATCCCGTCCCTCCACGCCACTTCCTCCTCCTCCTCCTCCTCCTCCTCCTTCATCAGCATCTCCGGCATTGTTAGCCGCTTCCCGAGAAAACATCCCACGCAGCGCCGGATCGTTTATCTTCTCACAGCACAAAGCGGCAGATCGCGGGAGGTGTGTGTGTGTGTGTGTGTGTGTGTGTGTGTGTGTGTGTGTGTGTGTGTGTGTCTGTAGTTCACGCGAGGCGTCAGATCCAGCGCTCGTCCTCGTCGCTCTGTCTTATTCATTTCTGACTGTTCTTGAGGAGGAAGCAGAACAGCCTGCTTTTTACACATAAAGCCATGACATGTCTTTCACGTTTAATGCATCGAATTGAATGGAAGGTAGATTTATTCTGTTATTGCACTGCGCTAAAACTTAAGCGGACTAAAATGACTTCACTACATGTGAAAAGTTCTTAGCCATGCACATTACTAACCAAAATGACATTTGAGATATATTTATAATAGGAGCGTGATTTTTACTTAAAGAGTGGCTCTATCATGTATTTTTTGAATATGATCTTTCATGTGAATGAAAACACCAGAAAGTGCTCCGTGTATAAAGTGCTGTCTCTCAAAGAAAGAGTCAAACTCTGAATCTCTGAAATGAGTCGTTTTTCAAGCAGTTTGGTGTTGAACATGAATCATGTTTTCTGGTTAGTCTGACTGTAAATGTGAAATCATTCTTCACCCAGCAGGTGTCTCTTTAGGACCAATAAAAGTCACAAACACAGCTTTATTAATTGTTGAAGCTTAATTGTTTGAGGAGTCGTTGAGCGAATAAGGTAAAAATAAATGTATTATAAGAAAATAGAAAGTGTTTCTTGACCTTGAGTGCAGTTCAACCCGTTGTTTGTGACTCCTTCATTACCCAGAAGAGGGCACTTTAATTTCCTGTTGATTTTTGGCATAAAAGAAAAGTAGTTAATTTTGACCCATAAATGTTTGTTGGCTTTTTGTGTTCCAGGGTCATTCATATATATATATGTGTATGTGTGTATGTGTGTGTGTGTGTGTGTGTGTATTACACTGTAACTACTTTGCGTTATAATAAAGTGTAACTGATTTTTGTAATCTGATTACGTAATCCAGACTCCACGATCATCTCTGAGGCTCTTCAAACTTCACACGGTCCCAAAGGCAGCGGTGAAAGCGTGCGATGTATCCCATGATGCACCTGTGAGAGTCTGTTGACCTCCTGGACACCGGTCCCATCATCCACACTCCACCGGACCTCATCCTCATCCTCCCACGCTTTCAGGAGCGTTCTTTTGTCTTTCGCTCCGGCAGCTTGGTGATTCTTCGCTCCTCCTCTGTCTGTTAGACTCAGACCTGAACGCTTCTGCAAACAGCTGAATATTGAGGCGTCTCGCTTGTTATTGGGTGAAACTGTCTGCACATACGTGTCGAGAGCATATTGAGAGGGTCATTACCCATGAGTCCGTGCTTCGCCGCCGTCTGCAGAGATCAGGTTTATCTCTCCTCTGATTTCCAGCGTTATGATGCCGCCTGACCTCCGTGATCTCTGCGAACTTTAGATATAGAACCCAGAACATCACAGCCACGGCTTTTATTGAGAAGCACATCAAGCCTTAGATATTGCTCCAGGCCTGATTCAGAGAACATTTGTAATAAATGAACTAATAAGTGCTTATATGCACTACACGTTTCATACACACACACACACACACACACACACGTATACATACATATATGTGTGTGTTTTATGTATGAGACACTGGAATGTTTTATATTATTAAATCTATTCTCAATATTTATATGAAGTGGAGCTGGAGCAACAGGAAACACATGAAAGCCGCTCTTTTTGTCGAGTTGCTCATGAAAGCAAGAGGTTCGTTCTTCAAAGAGCGCGAGGAAGATGAAAAGAGCCACATGAAAGGATGAAGGTCCGTCCTGAAAGAGCTGTGAGGATGATGAGGAGAAGAGCGAGGTGTAAATTGATCGGGGCTGAAGAGAGACGTCAGCGGCTGCTCTTTGAGGAATCTCACCAGGTAATTGGCCATCAATGAAGAGTATTTATAACGTCTTTTGCCGTGTTTAACGCTCTGTGTTTTCCAGGAGGACAGGCGTCACGGCGAGCCTATAAATACATCGGATAATATGATCTGTAGGAGTTTATTTATTTAAGGCAAAATACCCAAGGTGAACAGCTACAAGTTCTCTGGAACGTTATACATTTTATTTTGCAAATAAGGCGTCGTTTAATTAAATATGCACTAATTGGCATATATTTCCAGAACATTAATCTAAGCATTGCATGAAGCCAGATTCATAAGCCTTCTTTGCTTTTGGTTTAAAATATCGTCCACAGTCAGAAAACAAACAGTAAAGTAAAGTGATGTATAAATCAGTGAGAGGAGTAAAACTACAAACTGTTTGTATGAGAAGATCGCAACAAAACCAACACTTGAATGTGTCCCAAAATCTGAAAAGGGACCTAAGGTCCTCGATCCTTCAGATTCAAGTCGCAATTATTTCGACGATTGCTTTACACAACGTCTTCACCGCCAGTAATACACAGGAAAGCGATCAGCGTTGTACAGAAGACAGTAGTGTCTCATCAGTTAAACCCCACTGAATATCATCTCTCGAGCGTTTCCAGTCACTCTCTGTGTTTCGCACACGATAGTTCACGTGTGTTTTCTATTTCCGTCCCATCTCCGCTTTCACGCGGACCGCTCCTGCTCCGCTTCACCCATTACCAGCCGCTTTGATGGCCCAAAGTTCTATCTGCGCGTCTCTACATCCTCCTCCACAGATTTCACTACTCCATCCACCCACCATCCATCCGTTTTTGACTGGGCCCGGGAGGATTATGCCATTCTTCACAGGACGAGATCTCAGCGAGTGGGCAGGAGAGTCAGCAGCGAGCCCTAATGACACAGAGGCGCCCGCGCCGTCCACCACCCATCTCCCGCGCGCTCCCATGCATGCTGATGACCGGTCGATGGCGGTCAGCGGCTCTCGGCCCGGGAGATTTAGCGTAGGGATCGATCACGGTGACAGGTGTTAGGCCCTCCGAAAACAAGCCCTGGAAACGCTGGTTTCCGCTCGTCTCTGGTAATCTCGTTAGGGACGTGAATGGCTCCCTTTGGAAAGCGGCGATGCCGGAGAAGAGGAGGGCGGCGTGGAGAATGAGTATTGGATTAGAGGAGCTTCATCGGAGGGCAGCGTTCCATCGCTGAGCTGGAGCTGCAGATAAGGCCGCGTCTATTGAGGGCTCCCTCAGAAGGTGTCTTACAGTGTAAGGTGACCTGCTTTTGAGCAGTGCGTGTGTTTGTGAGAGCGTCACCCATCAGATACATCAAACAACGTGATCACAAACGGTTCAAAAACTGGAAGGAGCATCTTTGTACTTGTCTGTTTGGAAATCTGGAAGTTCTTAGCAATGTATATTACTAATTGAACCTTTGTTTTGGTATATTTAATGTACAAAATGTACAGAATATCTTCATGGAACATGATCTTTACTTAATATTCTAATGATTTTTGGCATAAAAGAAAAATGTAGAATTTTGCCCATACTGTTGTCTATTGGCTGCTGATCCAGGGTCATAAATTCGTAGCTAGTTAATACAGAATAATATCTTTTAAAAGAGTTTGCTCGGACTGTTTTGAGTTTATATGATGTACCGTCGATAGAAAGAGTATTTGTAACTGCTGACATCATTTCATTTAAAAACTGGCCAAAAACATTTTCATTTTTAATGGTGGAAATGCTCCTGCCGGTCGCGCCCTGAACTACCATTGGTCCATGCTGATGATGCAGTGAGTGGGCGTGGCTCTGGTGCTCCGCCTCCATGGGTGTGAAACTTTCTCGGTTTGCTTCGCCTGTTCTGCCCATCGTGGGAAGCTTGATTTTCTGCGGAATAAAATAAACAAAAGCAGCAGAAATATACTTGTGAGATATAAATGAAGAATCTGAATTGTTAGGGTTTTTTCTTGTGGCAAAAACAAGCTTTCCATAGTCTATAAAAACATGACCTTTTTTAAGCTTTGAATGAACAGGTTTTTCAGTGCACATAAGCACTTAGTTGTATTGATGGTTATTTGGTTAATTAGGCCAATATACAACTCTTCCTTTTATCAAACAATTATGGCGTAAAAATGTAATTTCGTCTAAGATCAGATGAGCTCCATGTAAAAACAGGTACATTTGGAAAATTACTTGAAGACTGGTTTACTGAGATCACATGACTCTGAATCGCAGGTTTGAAACAAATGATTGAAAGCTTGATGAAGAGGCCTTAATGTTGAAACGTAATGTGGAAAGTCGCTACGATGCTTTTTTAACCTGTGTTTTCTCACCATCTCGTCTGCTTGTTTTGAGAGGAACCGCGCACAGCTCATATTGACGTCCTCTTTGAGATGTTTGCTAGTTAAACGGCTCCATCTTCTCTTCACCTGCGGCGGGCGTGATCAGAAGTGGTCCGTGAGCGCGGTGGGCCCGTGGTATCTGCTGGTAATTGTGCTGCGGATCCGTCTCGGAAAGTTTCACAGCTCGTGTCTGCCGGCGCTGAGGGAGGAGGACAGCGTGAATAGACAAAAAGGCAGGTGCTGCGACACAGCGATTCTCTGGCAGCAGGTTTTTGGGATGGAGGGGACGGATCCTGTCAGCATCTCGCGTGATAAGAGCCGCCTGGCATCAGCAGAAGCTGAAGCGCTGCGCTATTCATTAAACACATCACGCCTTTGTGTCTTCCTATATGTCCGTCTCCCGGTCATTAAGTCAACCCTCGATGTCAGAAATGTCCGATAGCTGCGCTTGGGTTTGTAACACGAGCTCCGGTCTGAACCGCTGGAACATAATGAAAGTTTTCTGCTGTGTGTTTGCTGGAGAGACACATATGCATCCATAATGAATGTCTCTGAGCGTCACGGCGGGGCATTATTTAGCTTCCTTCCTGATTCTAGCGTTAGACGCCATGAAGTATTAAAAATGGAGCAGAATTGGAACAATTACCTGGATGTAGTTGATGTTATCCAGCAAAACAGTTTCAGCTAAACTTTTCACAGCACTAGAACAAACAATGTTAAACTACGGTGTTGTTCAGGTGTTTTAATGTGGCGTGCTTCTAGACCGGTTTCTGCAGGTGTTTGAAATCTTCTTCTGCCCGACCAAAACATCGCTCACTTATTAAAAAGACAGTTAATAGTCAGTAATGTTATTGATTGAATCTATCAGATGAGAACAAAACTGAATCTGAATAATGACTCTTCTGTAGAGCTGCCTGAAATCTGAAATACATTTTTAACACTAACATTGTTCTTTTCCTGTTTATTACCAGAGTTAAGCGTGACTGACACTGAGCCCCTTTAGTCTGACATCGCAAAAACCAAAATCTATCAAAAAGGTATTTTTGTACTATTATCTACATTACAAGAAAACTGTCTTTGATATTAACTCCTGTTTTCTGGGGAAGTGATTAAAAACATATTATTTATTATTGCTTTAATCACAAACGTGCTTCTATTTGATGACTTAACATTGATGACGTTTTGGTTTTCAGTGTCTTCATCATGCCTGCTGTAATTAAATATATTCTTGCTTCATTATTTTAACAATCGGTGTCCTGTTAAATCTGAACCTCATCCTCAACTCTCTGTTTCCTGCTCCTTCCAGGTGAGGTACTAGTTGTTGAAGAGCGACCTTTGACCCCTAATCACTGACCCTTTATATCACGCCGCTGATCCCTGCATCGAAGCAGATGTATGCAGTAAGGGCACTAGATAGGATCATCATCAGCTCTGAAAAAAAACTGAAAAGTAATCCTAAACAGCAGACAGAAAGTAATATTTACATTATTTACCCTCTTGGATTGTTTTCCACATGATTTTTATATTCACAAGCGCACATTTTTTTAAACCATGGCTCAACTTTTTTATGTAAACTCTCAAACAGATGCAATTAAAAGACATTATAAGACTGATAGCAGTCAGATGAAGTTGATGGAAGTGGCTCAGAAGCTGCTCTTCAGATGGTTTTATGCAGACGGATGCAGCTCAGAGATGCAATGAATGACTGCATTTATATGTTGTTGTGAGATTAAATATAGAACTAATCGTACTCTATTCAATCAAACTGAGTAATTCACTCAGGAATTAATCAAGTGACTGTAAAGTCAAATCTTTTTAACTATAAAGATTGTGTCAGCGCAGCTTTTTACTATAAATAAAGACAATAACCAACAGTTCATTATTGAATTCAGTTTCTGTCATCATCCAGCTCAGTTCAGATGAGATCACTGGAAATAAAGGGACATTTCAGCGCTGCGTATAGCATACAACATCACTATTAATAGATATAGTAAAGAAGGAGTAGTGCGCTAGTACATTGAATGTTTACTGAAACACTGAATGATTCCAGAATAGACTGAAAATATTCAGTCTAACATGTGAGTTACTTAATATTACACTTACATTAATACATATAGTAGACACTTGTGACTTATAGCTGGGGAAACAAATGATCTTAACTAATATATTATTATTTACTTATTAATTGGTTGATTGATTCATTTATTATACACCGTTATGTAAAGTATAAAACATTGTTCTTCAAAACTGACACGGTTTGTTCCTGTGATGAAAACAGTTGCTGCTTCATATTATTAAGAAAACTGATAAATGACAAAGTTTGTAAGTTTTAAAAATAACTGCAATACTGGCTAAAGTAATGATGCAGAAAAAATCTGTTTTGATCATAATATTTAATTACAGATATTTTAACATATATTTACATAAGTATTTGAAATTCTAATAATCTTTCAGAATCTGAATTATTCCAAGCTTGCTAGTGATAGTGCATCTAAGTAAGGCCCATGTTTTATTCTTCAGGAGAACGTTTTAACTGACAGAGATGCATCTTGGAAATATCTGACTCTGCGGCTGAAGTTGTTCATTGATTATTGACTCACGAAACACCTGAAGACGGCCACCTCCTGAAGACCTTGTCTCCGAGCTCTCGGGGTTGATCCTGACCTGAGCCGTCGATGGCGTGTGCATCAGGAGCTTCAGGAGCTTCTATATTAAGCAGCGGGTTGTGTATGAGTTTGTATGACGGAGCGTGTTGATGCCCACGCTCGATCGAGACACAGATGGCGCAGTATTTTAGTGGCTGTTGCGTTCTCTGTGTGGGTGTTGATATTGTACTACATGTACAGAATAACCCCTCCGCAGTCTTGGGTTATGTAAAGTTTAACTGCATCTCGCCGTCCAAAAGTTTGAGCAGCCGATCCGACGAGAGCAGATCATCGAGCCAAACAACCCTGGAGAAGAGCTGGAGTATTAATGATGCTTACGGTACAGAGAAACATCAGTATCTAGAACATAATTCATTCCTGGGATTAAACCTGAGTTTCCAGCTTCATTCCTCCAGTCTTCAGAGTCACGTGATCTTCAGAAATCAGAAAAATATACTGATTAACTACTTAACAAACATTTCTGATTATTATCAAAGTTCATCAGTATTCATCAGTATAGTAAATGATCATATTATCAGTTTTTGCTGCTCAGTGTTTTCGTGGAAACTCGGATTCATACATTAATTAGAGCACCGTTTACTTGAAATAGAATATAAATATACTTTTAATCAAATAAATGCAGCCTTGATGCGAAGAAGAGACTTCTAAACGCTAAAACGTTGGATGTTTCTGTAACTGGACGCTGTGCAGAAGAGTCTGAGGGCTGAATGTGTGTTATTGTGGGTCAGACGCTCGTATCAGCTCTGAAACAGATCTTCGGGCCGTTCTCGGTGTGATGACGCTTTGGCTGTTGTGTGTGAGTCTCAGGAGGCTTCCAGGCACACAAACCCTCATCACACCGCTGAAACACTGCTAATTGTCTTCTGCGTCCCGTGAGCTCGTCTCTCCAAAGGCCAGCGATGCGTATGGATTTTCTCAAATGTCATCGTGGTTTGGGCTCCTGAAGCGGAGCCACAGATCTAGCCACAGCCTGCCGAGTCGATCTTCATCGGAGCGGCTGCCAGGACTCAGGAAATTAGTGATGTTTAATTATAAAACGCAGACAGTGACACACGTTGCTGTTGTTGCTCGATTCTTCGCGGCCTTTGTTTTCCCTTTGTTTTGTTCTGCTGTAGAGCCCGCCTCTCACACTCCACGATTGGTCGGTTATACACAGTGCCTGCATGCTATTGGTCAAAGACCTTTCAGTCAATTAAAAAACAATAGCTTGTGATTTAAAACACCATTTTCTCTGTAATCAACTAAAAGTCATGTGATCATGGGATCATGTGATTGGACTCCTGGACTAACCAACACACACATCTCTAACGCAGTCCTTCTTCATTGAAATGATTTGAAATAATAGCCTCTCTAAGACTGCGTTCCCAAACATGAGGCGTCTTAAAGCAAGATAACACAACAGCGTTCGTTATTGCGTTCATCTGCACTCTCCGAGACAAAAGTCATTCATTATGAGACAAAAGAGCCCGGTTGCATCAGATTTCATCATCGTCATTGACTCTTTGCACCAGTTTCACAGAAAGTGGCAATTTTATTTTCTTGCACACAAGAGGCGTGGCGCTTTATTTAGAGTGCGTTTATGCTAATGTTGTGCACAACTTAGGTTTTCCCTTTTTGCATGAAAACATGACTATTACGTGCAGGATCACATCACTCTAACCCCAGCTTTCCATCTCATAGATTATAGATAAAGTCTGCAGGACTTCATGGAGTTTGTGTAGCTGACATGTATAGAGTTTAGCTTACTTTTTTGCAGAGTTCATCTGGTTTCAGAAGTGAATTTTTTAACAAAGCATGACAGAACCGTAAACCTTTCTTGCCTGCTAAGCTTATTTTCTGAGATAATTTAAAAGCCAATGAATACGTTTTGTTGAAGGAGCCAGAGTGATGTAAACTCTATTCAGTTATTAATAGTGTCAAAAATAAAAGGATGGTACAATCATTTTAGATGATAAATGGGTAATATTGTATAGTCCTCTTTAGTCACGTTACTGACTAGAAGTAACTCAGTCTTAGTCACTTTCTTCTTACTGTATTTTGATGGACATTCTGCTGACTGTAAATAAGGATGTTATCCTCCAGATTATCCTCCTATCCCTCACAGTCTGCTAATACTCTAAAGAGAGACCGCTGACATGTATTCAGGGCTGGGAAGGTTACTTTCGAAAACAGGTTAACAGGTTACAAATTAGTTATCCTTTTAAAACTGCAATGTTTTCAACTATTAACCAGCACAAAATCAGACTTGAGCGCCTCTGTTTACTTTGAGATCGTTCTGAGGTTAAATATAGATTTCAAATAATCAGACAGATAATACTGTTTTTCATTTTTTGCACAGCAATAACTGGCATCTAATATTGCCTCCAAAAAATTTAAATATAAAGCATATACATAAACCTGAATAGTGAGCAATTATTGAATAATTCTGTCCTAAACTCCTCAAACACTTTCATATTTTAAAGCAGTTGGTAAAAAAAAATCAATCAAATCTGTTTGTGTGTGAAAATATTTAGATGTAACTCCTTTGTTAACATTTTCATAAGTAACTGTAATTAAATGCACTTTTTTCTTAGTAACTGTAACAGATTGCAGCTCCATTTATTGGTTACTCTTTATTTTAAGTTGTCCTTCTTACACGTTATGTGTCCTTACCATTATAATACCAATACATTATTCATAATCAGACAAATTAACAATTAAATGATGCAATTATGCTACATATAACTAGTTTCCCAAAACTGCTTGTAGTTAGTTGAAGAGGAAGATTGAAATGAAGAGTATAAAAGATAGCGTGGCAAATTATGAACTGTCCTCGTTGTTTAGTTGTTAGAGAATATGATCACTGTAAAAAAATAAAGTGTAACGGTTCAAAGTGAAGCAAGACTCTGTAAAAGAGCAGATGAGTGAGACGAGGTTTGGCTCGTTCTTCAGCACAAGTTCTGGTGGGTTATCTGAGGATGGAGTCACACACACTCACACACACCGCTCTGAAGCCCAGCCTGTGATTGACACGCAAGCCGCTGCATTGTCTCTGCTGCGCAGGTTAAAAATATAATGCAGCTGCAGTGTCGCCACGGCGATAAGGGCCGTCCAATCAGATGTCTCCAGGCTGCCAGGTTGTTAAAGAAGTTCTGTGTGTTTCTGCTGCCATCGGCACACATCACATCCCTGCTTCTCTCCGGAACAAAACCAGGCCTCCGTTTAAGATTCATGTTTTGGAATTGCATGTAAAACTTCCATACGGTTGGATTCAATGAAATGAATATAATGCATATTTGTCTGTCTTACAAAAATGAAACGGTTCTGATTTAGCATCATAAGAGATAACAAAGTTAATTTTATTGAGATTTTTCTTAATATTTCATGGGTTGGTGGGTGGGGGGTTATATTTTTCCTTTCTATTATCTCTCCTTTTATAGTGTCTATTTAATGTTTTATTTATTATAATCAATTTAAACTAAATAAGAATGAGATGTTACTTTGGCAGCTATTATATATATATACACACATATGGATTTCTTCCATTCATGCTTAGAATCAACATGAATAATTTTTTGACATAAATGTATTCAGTTAAAAAGTTTGAATATGGTTAAAATTTGTGAAACAAGCAATATTCATTCCGCTAAAATATTTGATAAAAAGTGCATTTATAGATGATACACGATAAATGCATTTAAAACACATTCATTTCTTCTAGAAATCTGAACAGTTTCCTCTATGTTTGACTGAAGTTATATTAAAACGGTGTAATCCAAATGCAATTGAAGTGCATGATTCTTGAATTCAGGCCTAAAGGCTGTCGTGATTGTGTAACGATCAGGAGGGAAGTATCTCTCGGTGTGTGTGTGTGTGTGTGTGTGTGTTATCTCCAGCTTTCAGATGCATCTGTGTTGTTCAGGGCTGGATTGATTACACCTTCCCAAACATCCAGCAGAAATGGGCTCCGTATTGAGCCGCTCGGTGCTTTCAGATGCGGCGAGATTCATTTAGCCGAGGTTAAAGGTCAGCGCTTCCTTTCAGATGCTCAACTTTGGCATCTGTGCATAACCGCTGCTCTCCTGTCTCTCAGGAGTCACACTTCATCAGGCGCCGGCGCGAGATAAAGCGCTATTCTGAGCTCTCGGGTGGAAGGTCTTTAATACGAGGACGTGGGTTTCTCTGTAACACGAGCGGGAAATCAACATCCAGAGTAGCCTTGAGAGATGAAAGCGCTCTGTTTGTGAAGGAAATGGCTTTTTATTTCATCTAGTACCAGTCACCCTGAGCTTCGGTTTGTTAGCCGTCTGTAAACCGATTCGACCTGTGAACGTTCATAATGATCTTGTAATGTTAAGATTCTAATGCTGGGATTATTTTGAGCTTGACTTTCACTCCAGAAATACGTGGGAAGCCGCTTGGTGTTTTTCAGCTGTTTCTCTCCAAACGGCTCGTTATATTTTCCAGGAGGAGTTCATCCGTGTCAGCACCGACAGAAAACAGCACTTCTTCCTCATTTCACCACTGTTTTATTTTGTGTAATGCTCCTCATATACTGGTCATTATTTCATGTCCACCTCAATATTTGATGTTTGGCGACATCTGACTAAAAAGTTACATTTTTACGGTTATCGTTGTTTCTAATAAGACTCATTAATGTCAAATCCAATCAAATCAAAAGGTGGGTTTAATTGGGTCATGACAGAAAACCTCCGAGTGCTGTGATGGTTTGTGTATTTGTGCTGAAGGCTCATGTGTAACGAACAAACACACCGTTGTTTTTTAACTACAACACGAGTGGAAATTCATTAGAAACTAATGGTTTTATATGGTTTTATGAGCTCTGATTAGAAACAAAGACAAATTTTTGGTGTCACGTCTTTGGACTCTTTGTTGTTGTTTTTGTCTCGTACCGTGTGTCCTGAACGGAATCCTGTTAACTGTTTCATTGTCTTCACCTGTTTCTTGTTCATTTAGTCAATTTCCTGTGTGTTTGTATTCAGTTGGTCCACTATCTGCCTGTCTGCCTGCATATTATTGTTCTGTCCATTGAAGAGGATTAAATCTGTTTAAGTTTATTTTACTTGTCGAGAGCTCCGTTACTCTAAACCGTGACAGATGGATTGCTGATTATAGCCTTTGTTTAAACACTACTAGTTTTAATACAAAATAAACAAGAATGAACATATCATGCCTCGTGTAATCAATAAACAAGCAGTTTTCAATCGTGGAAAGACGTCTATAAAACAGCTTGTAAATAAAATGTCATGTACAGTATTTCATTTACCTCATCAGTGTCCATAACTCATTAATTTACTGGAGAAATGAAGTCTAGAGAAGAGCATTTCGACCTATTAGACTTTTTTAGTGATTCCTTAATTATTTAATGTTTAATTAAATCTGTTATAACATGAGGATATATGATACAAGTTGAGACCGTTTAAATTAATATATTTCAACATATAAAAGTTTTATCATTTACAAGTCAAGTTAAAAGCTTTTATAAATAAATAAAGTGTTGATAATTATAGCATTTAAAGTTTTGGCTTCCTTGTTAATTGTATTCATATAAAAGGTTAAGCATGAGCTGAGGTAGATTTTCATAATTATAAAGAAAGAAGAATTTGTTCAGTAAACCACTATTTAATAACTCAAAAAGCTCATTTACGTTCAGTTTTTCTTCTGCTCTACCCAAACTGAGCCGTCATGTTTGTGTACCGCTCTTAAAACATCTCGGACAGGGAACTTTTGATGCATTATATTTACAAAAAAGAACAATGATTTGAAAAGGGCTCTGTTTTCGTGTCTAGTGTAGACTTATTGTAGACTCTTTTCCTCTTTCTTAATTCCTCTAAATCCATTCAACTTCTTCATTCGTTCATTTCATTTATTAGGGTCTTTAGAATGAATCTTCAGCACAAGGGTCACACGAGGTGCTTTTATGGTCGTCGTCATATGGAGAACACGTTATTGTGAATAAACTGGGTTTGGTGAGCAAATGCTGGAATATAAAGCGTGATTTATGATTAAGGACAGTCCAGGCCTGTTAATTATTGTGTTGGAGAACGTCACAGTCTACTTTTATACAGCCCTGTGCCCGTCTCATGGGAGATCAGCAGACCTCTAATGGCTCAGGAGAAGCTGTTTTCCTGCTCTGATGATCTCTGAAGACACACCGCCATCATTTAGCCCAATGCCTTCATCACAGAGATGCAGATCGCAGCAACTAAAACAGCAATTAAAGCCAACAGAAGCGCTAAACTCCAGGTGATGGACATGCACTGTTGCTATGGTTTCCGGCGGCTCTATACTGTAGATCATCGTTTAATGTTTAATGACAAGGTTAATGAGGTACATGTGTGCTGCACTCAAGCTGCTGTCTTGTTCTTTTTAATGATGATTTTATTGTTTATGTCGCTGCCGGTCAGATTAAAACAGAACAAGAAGAAAAGTTATTTTACATCTGCTTCAGAACATTGGTTCATGATACACGTCTTCACTTATTTTTAATATAGTTCTGCAGTAAGTGCTGGAATAAAACAAGTGTTTGTCTAGAGCTAACACCAGTATGTCTGCGGCTGCTTTTACAGATAAAGACGACACACTGATCTGAACAGTTCTTCCTGCCGTATTGAGTCTGGTGCTGACGGTAATTAATGAGCTCCTGCACATAATTAATCAGCTGCTCGAATTATAAATGAGGTGAGACTGTCATTCACAGAGGCAGAGAGCTGCTTGACCGTCAGTCACGTGAGCGCTCATAAAATCAGATCTGTTTCTAAATGGACTCCCGATGCAAAGACTGTTTCAACAAAACATTTCATTTAGCTTGAAATGGATGGTTTCATACAGCGCTTATATTTATTTGATGCTAATTAAGTGTGCGTATGGAAGTCTATTTCTACAGAAGTGTTTTATGTAATTGTTTCGTGCAATTATGAGATATAATACTCAGAAAGATAAAAAAAATTGTGAGATTAAGACGTTTTCTGTCATGGAAAACGACAAGTTGATTCTTTAGGGTCTCAATGAAAAGTCTATAACATACATTGGTTAAAAATTCTCAATAGTGGTGTAGAAACACCCTTTTTACCATGTTAAAATGGAAGGAAGGACAAACCGTAAAGAGAGGTTGAAGCTTAGCGTGGCTGAGCTGAAGGTGATGAAGCTTCATCCAGTTAGAAATGTTTTTCAGACAGGCTGCAATCTGAACAGTTACTGTCGGATCATCTGATTGAAATTGAAGTAGAGTTGAGTTTCATCAACATATCAATTATAAGAAAAGCCATGATTCTGAATGACAGATCCTAAAGATGACACGTTAGTAGAGAAAAGAAGCAGTCTAAGCACTGAGCCTTGAGGAACCTCAGTAGCAAGAAGAAGATGGTTCCTGAGATGCCCATCTTTCTGAGGGTGGACAGGAGGATCTGGTGTTTACTGTGTCAAAAGAAGCAGACAGATCCAGCAGGATGAGGACTTCAGTCCGAGAGCAGGGCAGTTGAATGGCCACTCTTGAAACCAGATTGAATGCTGTCCAGGAGGTTGTTCTGAG
The DNA here is from genome assembly GCF_018831695.1 of Puntigrus tetrazona. NCBI lineage: Eukaryota > Metazoa > Chordata > Actinopteri > Cypriniformes > Cyprinidae > Puntigrus > Puntigrus tetrazona. The sequence goes on from NW_025047844.1 coordinate 23,525, forward strand.
CGAGAAACAATTTGAAATGAATGGAAGAAGGTAAAAGTGCTGGATTGGAGATGGTGGGATTACCTGAGCCTCCTTGAATGCTGTGGGAAATGTCCCAGATTAAAGAGAGGTGTTGATAATGTGAGCGGAAACAGGTATAACTGAAAAAGAAATGGCCTGAAGGAGGTAAGCGGGGACAGGTTCAAGCAGACAGGTAGTACAGTAGGATGATTGACAGTGTGTCCCTACTTAACGACAAGCACGCTAAAAGATGTGGTCTTTATCTGCTGCTTGGATGCTTTTATTTCTATTACAGTTTTTTCAGCTCCTTTTCTTTAAAACATTACTCACAAATCCAAAAACTGCATTCAAAATATCACAGACACATCTTAAAAGCGACTTTTGCCAACATCTTTGCCATAATAATAATTCCTGTTTTGATTTGTGTGTGTTACAAAGAGAACTGTGTGTTATGTTTTGCAAACGTGTTTCATGAAATTGAAAACTGAGCCAAAGTGTGAGAATTAGTGTTTTGCACATTCGGTGTGTTTCTGCTGTTTAAGAATCAGCTTTCAGAAACTCAGAAGATTTGTGATCAATTGAAAGAACTGTATAATAAATATGAAGTCTGTATGGACTGAATAAAGTAAACCAGTATCTCACCAATAAAGTTTAGTTGATGATGATTGTCAGGAATCTGCTCATGAGGAGCCTTGATCTGATCCAGGGCCAGAGTTCAGGATCTTGTTGTGTGATGCTCGGATCCTTTCATTTGACCTGCTCTAATGAACATTCACAAGCCCACAGAAAATGTAAATAATACAAGCCCATGTCTGCTCCATGTTTCAGGAGCAGGTGTGTGTGTGTGTGTGTGTCCAGGGTCGTGTTCTGGTCATCGTGGCAGACGCTGGTTCACTGGCTCACTGCCCGGAGCTGGTGATAGTAACAGATGTCTCCTCACCGTGGTGGATGGGTGACAGAATGACCCTTTACCACGGGACGCTGGCAGACGAGGACATACGGTACGTCCTTTGACTCAGGATGTTTCACTCGTATTTTAAACACCAGTATGTGTGTGTGTGTGTGTGTGTGTTTGGTTTGTTAAAGAATCACCACAATTAATACACACAGAGAAACAAACTCTGATGAAGAGTTCATCTTTATTTATTCACATCCTTTTCCTGTTCTTCTAGCTTCCCTAGTGAAAAATGTATTAAAATGACATTTATTTAATTCTAAGTAAATACATTTACATAAAAGTAAAATACCCTGCAATTATACTTTTAGTATACTAAACTGATATACTTTAAGTTTCCATGAAACTGAAACAGCTAAATTTGTACTTTGTGCATCTTAATTGTGCAGAAATAGTATATTTTTGTGATAAAATTGAAATATTGCAGATATAATTGCATTAAAAATCAAGATCCTCATTAATAGTGAAATTAAAACACAATTTAATATTAATAAACATTGAGTGTAAGTAGTACTCCAAACAAAGTTGAATCATAATTTTTATATCTGTAAGTTGGTCTTATGATATGATGTAGAGCAGGGTCTCAAACTCAGGTCCTGGAGGGCGGAGCTAAAACACATATACTATGTATGTCTGAAGTACTTGATCAGCTGGATCAGGTGTGTTTAATTAGGTTGCATCTAAACTCTGCAGGGCTTTGACAGCCCTGATGTAGAGTGATGTGTGAGTAAATATGATGCCCATTTGATGTACCAAGATGATCAGGGTCTTAAAGAAAGGTCAACAACATACTTTGATTAAACTTTTCTGATGGCAGTGTAAAAAAAACCCTTCTTCATACTTTCAGCTGTTTTCAGCCCGCCATTCTAGTCCGTGTTGCTTTAAATGCTAATGAGCTCTGCTGACTCGCCCCCTCTTCCGTGGAGTGACGAGCAGATCATAAATACGTGAAGATGCCTCCTTTGAGCATCGACGCCTCTGCCATCTTGGAACATTCATTCACACTAATAATAACCAATGAATATTAAAAATATACAAGTAAATAACTTGCTGATTAAAAGTATATATATATATATATATATATATATATATATATATATATATATATATATATATATATATATATATATATATCTATGACTGTAAACACCAGCTGTGAAACTGGCTGACTCGCACATTCTTAGGAAAAGTGATTTTCAAAGGTTCATAAAACCTTTAAACACACTTCTTCTGTAGATGAAGCTGGATTATGAATGATTTGTGTGAACATAGACACATGTAGATCAGGAGCGGTTCATTCCACTAAAAAATGAAGTAATTATTAGTTAATCCTCTGTGTCTTCAGCGGCTCACATATCAGGAATAAAAGATGACTGTTTTATTCATTATTACATCCAACAACAAAACACTTCAGTCTCTTAAACAGAGACATCTAGTCCACTCAGTGATCACTCGGGGCGGGGCTAAGGCAAGACGACCTGTCAATCAACTATCATGGGAGGGGCCAGTGCAGAACTACATCATTCTGAGAACAAACCGATTTGAGAAAGTTTTAAAAAAAGCACTGGGTGGATTTTTATGGTTATAGGATGGATGTGTACACACTCCTCCAACACACACGTTCATGAACGATATTTAGTATGAAACTAAAATATTTGGATGCAAAGACAAGAAAATAGTTTAATTTAATTTGAAATGGTGTCAACTTTGATTAAATGTTAGTTTTTCACTGTAATAATGTCATAAGGGTGAGTAAATGATTCAGAATAAGGCTGAAAGATCTCTGTAAAACACTGCTTTTATTTGGTGAATCGTGTCTGAAAGTCTGGAGCTCAGCGAACGATATCACAAACTCAGAATATCCAGGTGTTTGGAGTCATACCTTCATTTATATATCACACATACATATTTCAGATGAGCACATGTTTTATATGTTGCTGTTCTTCTTTGTGTTGTTCTGTTCTTCTGTCGGTTCTGCTCAGGACCGTCGAGGACGAGCCCACTTTCGTCTCCTTGAGCGGGAGGACGTTTGCACCCTCAGGGTCTCTCTGAACGCCGCTGGGCTTTGGGATGTCGCCCACCTTTTAATTACCTCTGTGCACACGCTAAGAACACGCTTGGAGGAGAAGACTTGATCTGACGGAGCTGCTCGTGGAAACAGGTGCTTGCAGACGGAGATAGAAGTTCACGTCGCTCCGGTTCCCTCAAGAACAGCACAGAATATATACTGCAGAATATAAGCTCTCTGACCAACAAACCTACTTAAAACGTTTATTTCATACTAAATATAGTTCAAATTTATTTACATATTAACAAATTTATTAACAATTTTCAGCTTTGAAGCATTTCTGTTACAATATGATTACATTTAAAGATGATTACCTTCTGCTCCTCACTGAGACAGAAGTATCCAAACTTCTCCTCTCCAGCCATCCAACAACATGTCCGCTAGACCCCATACCCTCTCATCTCCTGCAAGCAATCTCCCCCACTGTCTTGCCGGCACTCACGCACATCATCAACACATCTCTCCTCACAGGTACCTTCCCCACAGCATTTAAGCAGGCTCGGGTAACCCCACTGCTCAAAAAAGCCCACTTTAAACACTTCTCTTATTGATAACTACAGGCCAGTCTCTCTTCTTCCATTCATAGCGAAAACACTTGAAAGAGTGGTTTTCAACCAGGTATCACTGTTTCTTTCGAAAAACAACAAACTGGACCATAACCAATCAGGTTTCAGGTGCGGCCATTCAACTGAGACTGCGCTGCTCTCAGTCACGGAAGCCCTGGGCGGACTGCAAGAGCTCAATCCAAATCATCAGTTCTCATTCTGCTGGATCTATCCGCTGCTTTTGACACTGTGAATCATCAGATCCTGCTGTCTACCCCTCTCATCACTGGGCATCTCTGGGATCCCACTTCGTTGGTTCGAATCCTATCTCACTGGTAGGTTTTTTAGGGTGGCCTGGGAGGAGATGTATCCACAGCACATCAACTGGTCACTGGGGTTCCTCAGGATCGGTTCTTGGTCCCCCTCCTCTTCTCCATTTACACTACATCACTAGGCCCCATCATACAGGCTCACGGCTTCTCCTACCACTGCTACGCCGATGACACACAGCTCTACCTCTCTTTTCATCCAGACGATCCAACGGTAGCTACTCGGATCTCGGGTTGCCTGGCGGACATCTCGACATGGATGCAAGAGTACCATCTACAGCTCAACCTGACAAAGACTGAGCTGCTTGTATTCCCTGCCACTCCAACTACACAGCATGACTTCACCATCCAGCTAGGTTCTTCGTCAATTACCCCATCATCCTCAGTCAGAAATCTTGGTGTAATCCTCGATGACCAACTTACCTTCAAAGATCACATTGCAAAGACTGCTCGATCCTGCAGGTTTGCACTACACAACATCAGAAAGATCAGGCCCTTTCTAACAGAGAAAGCTGCACAGCTACTTGTCCAGGCCCTTGTCATTTCTAGACTGGACTACTGCAATGCTCTTCTGGCTGGACTTCCATCGAACACAATAAAACCTCTACAAATGATTCAGAATGCAGCGGCACGGCTGGTATTCAATGAGCCCAAGAGAACCCATGTTACACCTCTCTTTATCTCCTTACATTGGCTATCGATTGCAGCTCGCATCAAGTTCAAGGCACTGATGCTTGCATATAGAACAACCACAGACTCGGCACCGGTCTACTTCCACTCACTATTACAAATCTACACACACCTCTAGAAGTCTGAGATCTGCTAGCGAGCGACGCCTCATGGTACCATCTCAAAGAGGCTCAAATCACTCTCCAGAACTTTCTCGTTCTCTGTTCCTGGCTGGTGGAACGATCTTCCCATACATATCCGGAATGCTGGATCTCTGTCAATCTTTAAGAAACTGCTGAAAACTCACATCTTTCAGCAATACCTGACCTCATCATAAAAAAAAAAAAAAAAAAAAAAAAAAATATACTCACTCTCACTGTCTCTGTCTCTCTTCTTATCCCCTTGTTTATTCCTTCCTTCTGGCATGTACTAATTTGAACACTCCCTGTGACTGGGTGTTATAAGCACTTACACTGTCTGTTTGTCTCTCTAAAAAAAAAAAAAAAAAAAAAAAAAAAAAAAAAAAAAAAAAAAAAAAAAAATGAATCGCTGTTGTACTCTCAATTGTAAGTCGCTTTGGATAAAAGCGTCTGCAAAATGACTAAATGTAAATGTAAATGTAAATGTAAAGACCATATTAATGCAATGCTTTCTGTTCAATTTTCAGTATAAAAGCTTAAGTGTTTATTGCTGATGTATATATGTCATAAAATAGAGCAAGATGTGTTAATAACATGAGCTTTCTTTCAGACTTTTAACCAACAGCCCATTCAGAAAAGTCTGTTTTGTGTGTGTGTGTGTGTCTGTCTGTGTGTGTGTGTGTGTGTGTGTGTGTGTGTGTGTGTCTCTCAGTGTGTGTGTGTGTGTGTGTGTGTGTGTGTGTGTGTGTGTGTGTGTGTGTGTGTGTGTGTGTGTGTGTGTGTGTGTGTGTGTGTGTGTGTGTGTGTGTGTGTGTGTGTGTGTGTGTCTGTGTGTGTGTGTGTGTGTGTGTCTGTCTGTGTGTGTGTGTGTGTGTCTGTGTCTGTGTGTGTGTGTGTGTGTGTGTGTGTCTCTGTGTGTGTGTGTTGTGTGTGTGTCTGTGTCTGTCTGTGTGTGTGTGTGTGTGTGTGTGTGTCTGTGTGTGTGTGTGTGTGTGTGTGTCTCTGTGTGTGTGTGTTTGTGAGTGTGTGTCTGTGTCTGTCTGTGTGTGTGTGTGTGTGTGTGTGTGTCTGTGTGTGTGTGTGTGTGTGTGTGTGTCTGTGTGTGTGTGTTGTGTGTGTGTCTGTGTCTGTCTGTGTGTGTGTGTGTGTGTGTGTGTGTGTGTGTGTGTGTGTGTGTGTGTGTCTCTGTGTGTGTGTGTTTGTGAGTGTGTGTCTGTGTCTGTCTGTGTGTGTGTGTGTGTGTGTCTGTGTGTGTGTCTGTGTGTGTGTGTGTGTGTGTGTGTGTGTGTGTGTGTGTGTGTGTGTGTTGTAGGTGTCTCTCAGACTCGATCAGGGACTGGATTGATGTCGATCGTCTCTCACGGTGAGATCTGATTGGAGTCTGAGGGCTTCTATATTTAGGAGCTCTTCCAGTTAATTGGAGGTGAGGAAAGCGAGCGAGAGGGAGGTGAGATTGCAGACACGTTTTTTTCTCTTCTTTCTTGCTTTTTTCCGCACCTCCCTGGCATGCCATTAACAGCGTGTGGAGGAGATTAGTTTCCCGAGAGGAGAGCCGCTCTCCTTCTGTCTGAGCATCAGTTTCTGGAGGAGAATGTGCTGATCCGAGTCAGAAACACACTCAGGACCGCTTAAACACTGTACATTTAAACAGAACATCACAACTTTTTATTGCATCTTTCAGTGCTGTTGAGAATTAAAGTTTGACCGATTTTTTTTTTCTCCTCACAAATGTTTTAATTTTTTTTGCAGCAATGAAATTATACTTAGCAC
>NW_025047844.1:35000-37500 GCF_018831695.1 Puntigrus tetrazona
TGAGGAAAGATCCGCCGCTAAAGTGACGTTCTCTCTCTGCTTTTATCCGTAGAGGACAATAAAGACTCTTCTCCCAACCTCTCCTCACTTTTTTGCAGAAATGGCAGCGCAATTAATGACAACATGAACGATGTCCTACTTTCCGTCTCCGATTCGGCGCAGAGGAGGGAAACGTAGGAAAATTCCCCAAGATGGCCGCCGAAAGCACGGGCTAGGTCGGTCACGCGGCTCGTCCAATTATAGAACGGCTGTGACAAGCGGGGGGTGAAGATGGAAACTCTTCCTGCGATGCTATAAATCAAAGCGGGATGGCTCATTTTCAAGGTGAGATGTTCAGGAAGCTGGAGAGTCAGGATTCTGTGGGAACTGGAGCAGGGACGAATCACAAATGCGGCACATCTTAAAATAATCAAAGCACACCTGCGAGTAGAGTCAGTGTTTAGAAGACATCTACTTCTACAGAGCTTCATACAATAGAGATCGTTTCAGAGCAGCTTCAATGAGATCCTCAGGAAAATAAGTGTTCATCCATTATGAAAGAAGTTCTACGGAAGACAATAGACTCATTACTCCGATCAATTCAGTTCAGTTTTGTTCTCCGCTGATAAAGTTGGTGTATTTATATCAATCATTTGAATGAATATTAATTGAGTTTAAACCCAGCCGTGAAAGAAGAACGGTGTTGCTGTGAGACACTTCACGGGTTAAACCTGAGTAAGAAACATTCACTGATGAAGGACGAGGATTACAGCAGCGCCGGGTCACAACCTACGATTAACACACACACACACACACACACACACACAGAGAGAGAGAGACAGAGAGAGAGAGAGACAGAGAGAAACACACACTCTGATACACACACACACACACAGACACACACACACACACACACACACAGAAACACACACAGAGAGAAACACACACACATGCTCTCCTTTAGTCTTTGTGTGTGTGTGTGTGTGTGTGTGTGTAAGAGAGAGAGCGAGTGTGTGTGTAAGAGAGTGTATGTGTATGTGTGTAAGAGTTAGTGTTTGTGTGTGTGTATCAGAGAGTGTATGTATGTGTGTGTGTGTGTGTGTATCAGAGTGTGTGTATGTAAGAGAGTGTATGTGTATGTGTGTAAGAGTTAGTGTTTGTGAGTGTGTGTGTGTGTGTGTATCAGAGTGTGTTTGTGTGTGTGTGTTTGTGTCTGTGTATCAGAGTGTGTATGTGTATGTGTATGTGTGTTTGTGTATCAAAGTGTGTGTGTATCAGATTGTGTGTGTGTGTGTGTGTGTGTGTGTGTGTGTGTGTCTCTGTGTTTGTGTTTCTGTGTGTGTGTGTGTGTGTGTGTGTATCAGAGTGTGTGTGTGTGTGTGTGTGTGTGTGTGTGTGTGTGTGTGTGTGTGTGTGTGTGTGTGTGTGTGTGTGTGTGTGTGTGTGTGTGTGTGTGTGTGTGTGTGTGTGTGTGTGTGTGTGTGTGTGTGTGTGTGTGTGTGTGTGTGTGTGTGTGTGTGTGTGTGTGTGTGTGTGTGTGTGTGTGTGTGTGTGTGTGTGTGTGTGTGTGTGTGTGTGTGTATCAGTATGTGTGTGTGTGTGTGTGTGTGTGTGTGTGTGTGTGTGTGTGTGTGTGTGTGTGTGTGTGTGTGTGTGTGTGTGTGTGTGTGTGTGTGTGTGTGTGTGTGTGTGTGTGTGTGTGTATGTGTGTGTGTGTATCAGAGTGTGTGTGTGTGTGAGTGTGTGTGTGTGTGTGTGTGTGTGTGTGTGTGTGTGTGTGTGTGTGTGTGTGTGTGTGCGGGCGCGCTGCTCAGCTACATTCTTCTCTGTGACAGCGGTGCTGTATTTGTCTGGCTCCTGTCGGTCCCTCATTACTGGCCCTGAGCTCAGAAACAATGGGCAGGTTTGGAACAATGAGCTGGTGCCCTGGAGCTGCGGCCTACACGAATAAATCAAACCGAGGAAGGAGTCAGAGCCGCCGTCAGCAGACTTCCTCCACAGCAGCTCCACGTGTCTGTTAATTAACACCAAACCTGTTCCTGAAGAACGCTGTGTGTTTGCCAGAGACGGAGACGTGAGCCTCAGCCCAGCTCCGCTCTGATTAAAAAGCTGGGATTCTGCAGGATTGTTGGATTTGGAACGTCCCGTCTCCAGATGGTGCGCTTCCATCGGCGTTCCAAGAGTCAAACGCAAAGGTGCGCTCGGCTTCGGCTCCTCCGGTATTCATTAAGTCTCGTGTAATAACGGCAGCGAATGATATTTTGATTAATGGATTCAGAGGCTTCCGACAGCACTTCGACGCATAGGATCCTATTTGCGGTTCTCGGCAGAGGAATGAAGCGGAGAGGCGAGGAAAGAGAGAAGAAAGTGTGATAAAATGATAATTAGTGTTAATCTGATACCATTGCCTAGCAACAGACGATAGGCTGTAATAATGGAGTAATGGCTTCTATTTTTGGCCTCTCTGTCTTTCCAGCCCCTGCCGCCTATTTTTCTTCCACAAAGAAAGAAAGAAAGAGAG
>NW_025047844.1:45000-70000 GCF_018831695.1 Puntigrus tetrazona
GCAAATACTGGATATGAGCCGCATACCGCTTCGCTGGGGGTCCAGGCGCTTTGGCCTCTCGTACTGAGAGCTGTACTCTAGTAGAAAAGAACAAAACGCTGCTTTGTGTTTCTGAGCACTTAGGAGACGCTTTCGTATAAAACAAGGGCTGGTTATAAACCGTGATCGTCTACACTAATCAGAGCGCTATGAACGACTGAACATCGTTTGATGCTGAAAAGATTTGAATCTCGTGATTGGGTTCGGTGACAGACTCAGTTCTCTGGATCTATCAGGTTCAGTACATGCCACGTCTTCCTCTCAAGTAACGCTGTACAGTGAGTCTCATGAGCATAAAGCAGATAAAAACCAAAGCTTGTGTGTGCCGTGCATATAATAACGTTATTGTGTGCGTATAATACTCATCTACCCACAGCCCTGATCTTATAACACATACACGTCCACTTTAGAGAATCAATATCATGATTAGTTTTTATTTGGCGTATTAATAATACACACTTTCTTCATACGGTTCTGTAAAACAGAGGAGACTAGATGATAAAACTGATGATTTGTAAACAAACGATCAAGTTCTTCTAATAATAAAGTTACAACGACAGAATATTTCTACTCCAAACATGAATTAAACTTTAGAGAACAGAAATGATAATGAGTATGTTGTGTGGCGCTCCTTGATACTGGTTTCTGGTGGGTTACTGTTTCTTTTACTGTTTTATAACTGTTCACATTAAAGACTGAATTTAAAATCTGAGACACAAAACAGGCCGGACTGATGAAATCATGAGGATTCAGAGAATGAGAATGGATTCAATTCATAAAAAACATCTCTGATCCTCGTCTGATGGTGGAGATGATCACAAACTCTTTAATTATGAAAATGTTCTAAATGTTCCTTCTCTTATAAAACATATTAAAAGGTTTTCTCTTGAGTACGTGAACCTTATGGAGACTTTCAGTTTGATTAAATTTCCACTGAATTGTTTGCAGTGTTTTCTCATAACGTGACGGGGAACTAATAAACCAAATGACCTGCAACTCAACTTTTAACCACGACTTTGATCTCAATGAATTCTTAATTTGCTGCTTATTATTAGTTGTTAAGTTAAAAATAGGACACTTTTTATGAGCCTCACAATACGTTCCAAGAAGGTTTTACCAACGTTTCTGTTTAGTTAATAATCTCTCTTTAAAGAATGCATTTTTAATGCAAACGTTAAGGGGACATTTATTTTATCATTTTACAAACGTTATCAGATGTTACTTTGTGAATGTTGTGAAACTTGTATTGAAGGGATAGTTCACCCAAAAATAAACAGTCCTCCCATGTTCAGCTCTCTCTCAAAGCATCCAAACTTTCAGATGAATCTCTCTGAGGTCGTGTTCAACATCGTCCCGTGTTAAAATTACAGTACGCCATCGGTTTTTTAGTCAAATAAAGCGCATCCATCCAAAAGAAGACACACCTCACACGGCTCTGAAGGGGTTTCGGAAGAATAATATCTGTATTTGGTTGTCTAGCTGAAAACGTTGAAGAACTATCTTTTCGTAATGGCATTAAAGACATCATTCGTAACGTTGAGAGAACGTTTCCAGGAGGTTGTGAGAAGGCTCGTACTGAACAGGTTCTGCTTGTATTTGTGTGCTTCACGAGGGCGTTTGAGTAATGCCGTGCTCGCCAGCGCTCTTCTGTTTTAATTGCTCTGATTCCTTCTCCCGGTCGGACCCGGCGCACACAATAGAGTCTCCGAGCGACGTCAGCGCATTAATCATGTCTGTCTGCGGCACACGGACGCATCTGGGGTCGCATTGCTTGACAACGGAGCTCGGGCCTTCCAAATGTTATCTCAGAAACACACGGACGATCCCGTCTGCTGACACCAGCCACATTATAACCCACCGCTTCAGCAGAAGCACTGCTGGAAACACTGAGCGCCGCTGATCGATGCATGAAGCGCTTCTCTAAATAAAACTGCTATTATCATCGGTGTGCGATGGCAGGTCTTGTGCTCATTTATTATTTGAGAATTAATTAAGAGCTGGCTGTACACCAACTGCTGTTTTACCCGGAAAGTTGGCAGAAATCCATAACGAAGCAGTACGACGTGAAAGAGAGCTTGAGTTACGCAGCTCGTTCAGTCAAGCTCAAAATAAATGAGCCCGAATTTAATATTCACAATCCCGTGTGTTTATGAGCTGTGAAGTCGTAAGTTGAAGCCAGATTTTAACAGTCGTGCATTTGGCAGGAGATTTATTTCCCTGCGTTCGATGCACACGTTTGTTGGGGTCAGACATTCCCTGGGATTCGAACCCGTGACCTTATGTTGCAGGCGAGCTAGGGCTAGATCCAGCTTTTCTACAAAAACATTCAGACTTTTTGTGTAAATTTCATGCATGTACAAATATGTGCTTCTACTTCACTAAAACAGTTCAAACATGCTTTTTTTAATCTAACCTAATTAATGGAAGTGAAATGTAAAATTAAAAAAATAAACGTTTTGGTGATTGCTTCATAAATAAACACGCCTCATAGGTAGAGCAGATATGGAGCGCTATATAGATAAAGCTGACACGACTTATGACACTTATTGACTTTATATATAATAATAGTTTTGGCAGTCAATGTGACAGTCCATTTTTAGAAAAAGAGCTGATTTGTAATAATAAAAAGAAAAACAGATAAAAAATGTTAACAAGAATGTCTGAAAACCTTTAAACCGTTACATCAAGCCCTGCTGTTTTCTACTTGATCGATAAAGAGTGTGCATCAAGTGTGTTTTTTATTTATTTTATGAATTATGCGATGCACATTTCTATTGTTACTCTTTTGTACAATATAAACATGACATGAATGCACTGAATACAGGTTACAAAACATTCGAGGTCTCTGATGAGTGTGTATGTGAAGTTTAATCTCAAAATACACCACAGATTATTTTTACAGCTTGTTAAAACGGCCTCTTTTAGGTTACGAGTCAAATGCGCCGTTTTTGTGTGTGTCCCTTTAAATGCAAATGAGCCGATGCTTCGGAGGAAGAGGGCGGAGCTTCACGAACTCTGTTAACACGAGTCTGATGTCTCACAGAAAACATCTGTAGTGAGCTTCATCGCACATCTGGAGAAGAACCACTCGACAAACCATCCGCTTTCTGTCAGAGAGCATCCTGAGCTGAGATTGATCAGCTAAGTTCAGCTAGCGGCGCAGGCTAACCGTCTGCTTTAATGGGCGGTGTGTGTTTGAGTCTGTAGAGATTCACTGCTGACTCTACGGGTCTTGTGCTTCGTTCAGAAACATTTTTATCAGCAGTGATTCAGTCTTTACCGGCTCACAAAAACACACTCGAAGAAAAGACTGGAAACATTAGCTAAACATTGTTGAATCAAGATGCGTTTAATTCACACGTAAAATGACTTCAGATATTATGTCCTGTTTTTTGAAAATAATAGCAAAAATGTGTGAGTTTGCTTAAAACGTGCATGGCTCACTTTTAGCCTTTGCATTTTACTAGCTCAAGAATTTAATTTAAAAAAACGAGACAAAAAACAATTATTAAGACGATCATATTTTTTCATCCTTCTGATTCTGTCACACTTCAAGGAAGAACCTAAAGCACTCATGTAAGTCATGTGCAGTGCCTTTTTATTATACATTTTTGTTATAGGGTTATATTTTAAATGTTTCTCCCAATTGCATTTTTTTCTTTTCTTGTAGAGTCTCAGAGAGAGTAATGTGCAATGATCCAAAATGTGTAAATGATGTAATAAACTTGTCCTGTTGTATTTTTAGCGTGTGTTGTTTATAACGTGCCGCTGATGTTGATCATTCAGTCTTCCTGAATCCACACCAACTTCATGGCACTGTTTTCAGTCTGGTGCTCCAGCATGAGGCGTCCTGCACACCTGAATGCATCCAAAGGTAAACATTTACTGAAATATGCATATGTGTATTGATATTACTTAAAGGGATAGTACCCAAAAATGAAAATGAGTCTGTCTTTTCCTTACGTTGGAAGCATCCTAAGTGTAGGTGACTTTCTTCTTGCAGACGAATCCAGTCGGAGTTATAATAAACCATGTTTTTGATCTCACAAGCCTTTCAGTGGTCTACAGCGGCTGTTTCATTTCAACAGGTCAGAAGATGTGAAATTTAGTGCCAAATTAATAATAAAATGTCCCTCACACGACTCCGGGGGGGAATAAAAGCCTCCTTGCGTTTTTCTAAGTTAAATATACATATTTCAAACATAATAAAGAGTTTTTTCTCATGACTGCTGACAGCTGGGAGCCGATAGGGCGGAGGAGTATCTGTATTCTGAGAATTCTGGGAAATGTAGGAATGTAGTTTTCTTATTTTAGCAAAGGAAAACCCATTACATCAGAATCTTCTAACACTTTCTATGCGCTCTTCACTAATCATGTGACCTCATCCACCCTATCAGGTTCAACTATCAGCAGAAGCGAGAAAAAAACTTTATTATATTTGAAATATGGATATTTATCTTGGATTTGCTAGGAGAGGCTTTAGTCAGCCACCGTGTGAGGGATGTTTTACTACGTTTCCCGTCGTCTGATCTGAATCAGCAGCTGTGGAGCGCTGTAAGGCTTAGAAGATCAAGAAAATGTGTTTATTATAACTCTGACTGGATTCATCTACAAGAAGAAAGTCACCTGCACTTAGGATGCTTCCAGCGTAAAAGACGAAGTGAATTTTCATTTCTGGGTGTACTGTCCCTTTAAATATAAATGTTAAAGGTTTCATTCACCCAAAAATGACATTTCTGTAATTAATCTCCTTCATGTCGTTCTAAAAGTATAAGACCTTTGTTCATCTTTGGAATACAAATAAATATTTTTTTAAAAGTCCAAGATGATCGTTCCCTTCCAAAGATGGCGATTTAATAATGTGACAAGAATACATTGATCAGCAAAATAGTAGCAGCAGCCTTATTCAGCATTTTCTTCTCTTTTGTGAGACACATGCATCAAAACTACAGGAGTTACTGTTTGTAGTTGTTTTGTAACTGATTTTTTTTGGTGGGTTTTTCAGTTAAAAAGTAAAAGGATGCGACCAGCGTCGGCTGAAGTGATGTGATAGTTTTAATAAACCCAACAACTTTGAATTTGAGTTTGATCACTTTTTAAAATCTTTGTTTCGGTGCATTCAGAATAATGGTACAATTACAGTTAACATAGTTTTTTACTGGAATTTCATAGTAAAAATAACACAGCAACATCTTGGCTTTTGTTGAATTTACAGGATTTTATTGTAAAGGTAAGTACTGTAATTTAGCGTAATTACCAGAAAAAACTGTAATGTGTTTTTACAAGTTCAATTTTATAATCCTGTACTAAAAACAAAAAAACTACTGTATTCTGAAAACATGAATTTATTGTACATTGCTTAGCAGTAGTATACTGTAATCAGTTTTACAGCAATGAGCAGGTTTTACAGGCGTTTGTTTATTGGCAACTTTTTTACCAGTAAATTATTGTGAACTCTACGGGGTGTTTTTTACTGTGCACTCATGAAACCTTTTTGGGTTCCTCGGAGCTTTAGTGAACACGATCGTTTTTAGTAAAGAACATCTACACTTTAATAAAATAAAGGGCCTTAAAAGGTTGATGCCATACAAGAAGCGTTCAGTCCTTCCTTCTCCAGGTTCTCCGGATGTTCTTTATGGAACCATTTAGACAAAAAGGCTTCTGTGGCGTCGTGAAGAAGTGCTCTGATGAAGAATCAGTCACGTGTCTGTAGCGTGTTTTGGCCTCAGCAGATAAATCAGTCTTCTCAGTCCTGAACGAAAGCGCTCGGGTCAGCGTGAAGAAAACCAGCCCAGCAGCTCGGCCCGATGAATATGAATGACGCGGGTCAAGCGGTCAGTGGAATATAGCTGCAGGGGAGCAGTAAGAAGGCAAATTCTTCACGGGATGAAGAATACAGAGAAAAGCCATCGAGGGGAGCTGGATTGCTCCATTATGAAGAGCTCTGAAAGCTGCCCTCACAATTTCAGCCGGACACAAGCGCTCTCCTCCTGGTCCCGCCGATCAATGCGGAGATAAATGAGCCGTCTGGAGGAGAACCGACCGGATAAGACCTTCTGATGATGCTGTGGTTCAAGCGCTTGAAGAACTAGAAGAAGACGTGATCGTTCACAGCTTTTATATTTACAGGGTGTTTCATAAACACACCTCTCAATGCATCTCATTCCCGTTAAAACACCAAAATACACTTCAGCTTTTCTCACTTTATATCACCGTTTGTTCGCTATAGTTGAGAAAACGGTAATAAAATAAGAGAAGAAAGTCATGGTGATAACGTCAGGCAGCTTTGATAGAAAGCTTCGTAACGCAGTTCGATGAAAGCAATGCTTCGTTTCCTTCCGTCCGATTAAAGAAAAAGCACTTGAGCAAAATATGCTTTTGTCTCTCATTTTACTGATAGTCCACTGTGAAGAAATGCCGGGTATGATATTTTCTTACGCTCACTTACATAAAGAGTAAAGAATCATTTTTGATTGGACTGTTCTTGAAGGAAACCTTATTTTGTGTCACCTTAGAGATCCCAAAAGAGGAATCGTTTTTAGTGATCGGTTCTGAAAAGAACCGTTTTTTATTCATGTGAAGAACTATAAAGAACATCATGGATGTTCCTCACGGAGCCACAGACAATGTTTTAATGGTGCTTCATGAATAAATCTGTCTTTGACATTAGAGCGCTGGATTGAGCAGTTACACACATTTCAGTTTATAATATATTTCTACATCTTACATCAAAGTCAAATTTACTGAGGATGGATGAAAACAGACGTGTAGAGACGCTCACGAGGACTATATGGACAATAAATACAGGTGAAGCTGCTTGAAATAGTGCCCAAACTATTCATTTCTTCTTGAAATGTGGAGAGCACTTCTTCTTCCTGGTCGTGAGTGTGTGTGCAAACGTCCAGCACTGATCACATATCCATTATATCCCATTGGTTCCTGTGCAAAAATCAACACAGAATCAGAATTTTTCTTAAAAACTAGCCTGTCGAACAATAAAACACGAGAAACACAATGACTTTTACCCCAAATCATCGAAGGAAAACACACAGTTTCTTCAAATTGAGTTTCACAGTCAAAGAAAGTCTGTCAGAAGTAGTTTTTGGATCAATTACTGTTTCAGCGCTGAACAGAAGTGTGAGAAACACATGTCTCCCTCACACGGCTTCGAGAACAACACGGGGAGAATGAATAATGAGAGACACTACTTCACTTCCTATTTATACCTTCATGTAGAAGTAATCATTATAAAAAAATATATCTTTACTTTAAAGTCTTTCTTCGTTTTTTTTGTCTGTGCAATAAACTACGTTTTCATTCCAACTCAATAAAGACAGATAGAAGTCAAGTAATATTTTACACGTGCAGTCTCTTCTGTTTTAAACTGGTTTCTTCATCTGTGTTTTAGTTTGCGCCGGACGGCACGGACACCAATGAGGGTCAAAACCACGGCGGGATATGAGCGTGATCGTATCCTTCCTTCTCTAAGCGCCAGCGGAGATCAGATCCAGATGATAACCGCTTCGTGTGATTGGCTTTTCTCTTCAATCGCCGATACTCTGGAAATCCACTGAAGTGCCGTCTGAGCTAAATATTCAAGTGGAAGCTCTTATTTGATCTCGGTTATAAATTCAGCTGCGTTTTCTGAATTTGCCGTTCCAAATTAAGAGCAGACCCACACACAAATAATCAGCAAACACACAAATCAATAGATATTTCAAGCGCACCCATCCGTATCCGTGTGTGTGTGTGTGTGTGTGTGCGTGTGTGTGTGTGTCACTACTTTAGAGGGTATTTACATAATTTCATTCCTGTACTCCCCCGTAACCCGAGTGTGAGCCAGGATCCATTTGTTAAAAGCGCTGCCCACACATCACCCAGCAGAGCCGTATGCACTGGATCGTCACCGGCCTCCCACACAGCGTTATATAAAACCAACAGCGTCTCTTCACAGGAGCACGGACGTCAGCGAGCCGCTTCTCAGAGGTATCAATCAATTTAGAGAGAGGCCGAGGCTGCCCTCGCTGGATCACGGCGTTCCCGAGGCGGGGGGTCAGAGGTCGTCCGGACGGGATCCGCTCGAAGCCTTCCCACGGATCGGATCTGTTCGGAGCTGAAGATGCACCTGTACCTCATAGACATGCTCTGATATCTTTTCCAGTAACGTCGAGCAAAAACAGAGGCCCTGTTTATTAATGAATTAATGAAGTCGACTAACAAATAATAGGCCCATAAAAATAATTATTGCTTGCAAGCTTTTGTTCATGTAATATATGTGAGTGTACTGTGAATATTTATTTATTATGTGCATATATAAACACACACATACAGTGTATATTTGGAAAATATATTTATAATAATATATTGGACCAAAGCGCTGTAGTATGCCTTCACTTTATTAATAATATTTATTATATTTATGAATTAAGCTGTGCCATCCAGAGCCAACAATATCATAATTCATATTCAATAACTTAATTTTTCATAAAAAACGGATAGATTTTAGTTTTATGTGCACTTTTAAAATCTGTCGTGTTATTTGGATCAAATGAATAATATCAATGTAAATCTTACATTTTCATACACTTGTCAGTTTTGTGATTTTGTGTTATTTGGGTTTTCATAACAGGTTTTTGAAAGCATTTAGTGTTTATTGTGTTGTATTTGCTATATATTTTTTTTTCCATTACAAACACCAAGCTTTACGGTCTCATTCCTCTATACTCTAAAGGTTTGTTCACATTTCAGTCGCTGATTTATACAGCATTTGACCTCTAAAAACAGGGTGAAATTTTTCTGATTCATGGAGTGATACCAATAAAAATCCAAACATAACACTGGAAAAACAATACATTTTTCAACATATTCAAAGAACAATTTTGAACCTCGTTACCGATTTCTGTTCCGGACTATGCACATTTATGCATATTTAATTTGACAATGCCTAATTAAACCATATGCATATTTAAAGAGTCAATTTCAGAAAACGTGTAATACAAAAATGTTTACAACTCTGAACGTAATCAATCAACTGGTAAGTATGGTGAAATATAATAGTTTTGTTACCCTATTTACCTCGGGTGTCTCGCCTCAAACACTGTTAATCTACCTTTAATTAGAAACATTCATCATGTATCTGAGCATCATCATCCGCTGCTCTCCCTTTGCTCGCGCTGTATTTATAGAGCCCTAGTCTCCAGCACCCGCCTCTCAGGCCAGCGCCGTGCAGCGATTGGCTCCCGTTCGGAAACAGAGCGCTGTGATTGGCTCAGGCGCGCTGTCCGTCGCGTTCCACGCCGCGGTCCCTCTGTCAGCCCTCAGCCTTAACGTGTCCACGTTAAACGACAACAAACACTTTCAAAACACAAACATTATCGTCCACAAACGACACACTGTAGCGGAACCGGTAAGCACACGTCAGTACTCGTTGTTTTTGCTGTCATGTTGAGATTATGACCAGCTGCTGCAGGAGCGGCTCGTTAGCGCGGGTTTGCTAGCTGGATTAGCTGGTTAGTGAGCCCTTAGGCAGCCGGTTTAAACACTTAGGATGACTCTACTAGTGCTGTGTAGAGTCAGAGGAGCTCGGACTAGTCCGTGTTTGGCTGTCACTGCCTCTGGTGATGAATCGGTCGTGTGTTTCTCATTGAATCGGGCGCCGGTTTCTGTGACTGAACTCCACAGACGCGGCCTGTGATTTGAAATGATGGACACGACACATAAAACGTGTCTTTTGAATATTTAGTGATCTGAATTAATAGAATTAACTTTGAGATTACACGTCGGCCTCGTAGAACTGGACCGCTGCTGCTGTCAAACATGTCTGTTATTGTTGACTGTTAGCAGCGGAGCTAGCATGCTAGCTGTCGTCAGATTCAGTCTGAGGTGATGACAGCTGCTCACTATGATTTATCTACACAGATTAATGAGAGTATGATTTCTGTTTAGCCACAGCTGTTCACAGGTGTTTCATCCACCGACATCAGGTTTTGAAGATGTACACATGTTAAGTTGATCAGATGTACAGTATTAGATGTCAGTACAGTAATAGTGTAAATGGTGCAAATCGGACATTCACTGATTACTGTATAAAGCCGGATGTCTTTGACCCTCATTATGAGGTTTACACTGAGATTTAATGAATCGTATCTGTTTTCTGAAGCATTTCAGATAAAAAGAACCTTACAGTTTGCATCATTAACCCCATAAAGCCTGAAATATGAAATAATAGTCCAAAAAAATAAATTTTTTGAAATTGAACAGGAAGTTAAGTGCTGGGCGTCCGGTCAGAGGAGAACTGGTCTCAACTGAGTCTGGTTTCTCCCAAGGTTTTTTTTCTCCATTCTGTATGGATGGGGTTCTGGTTCCTCTGTCTTCTTTGTTGGGGACACTTAACTTCTAGAGATTATCGTTGAATTGACTACAGAGACCGTCTCTGCATTTAATAAGAAATTGTTCACTCTCTTCATTATACATCCCTGTCATTGTATTCTTCTACTTTATTCTGTTCAGTGCTTTGATGCAACCTGTGAATAAAAGCGATTGATTGATTGATTTTTGAAGCGTCAAGGTTATTGAACCTTTAGACAAAATGAAAAAAGCTCAATACAAAGTTTGCATATGTGTATTTGTTTTCATATTTGTTCTGACATGAAAAACAGCTCAGTTTTGTTCAGAGACTCAGGCTAATTGAAAATGTGAATTTGCCACAGATGCTGATGTTTTATATGATGAATTTGTGATGTAAATCAGGATATCTTTATAACAGTGCAGCAGCAAAATAATGTAAATATCTGCAATTATGTGTCTTAGTAAGATGAGATGTAATTGATCCAGACGTAATCTAATGCTGATTGAGAGCTGAAGAAATAAAGGTTTTGGAGGCTTGTGAAGATCATTAATCCTCGTGTGTGTTTCGGTAAAAGTTAGAATGATTCACTGCCTGATCTGCGACTCTTTCAACTAAACACTCAGTGTGTGTTTTCTATTGAGCGTGTGAGAATTCATAAGGATTGATCTGTCGAGTGGACTTAATAGTGGAGTAGCAGTAGTGTGCGTGGCTTGATCGGGAGGCGGATGTCGTTTAGGTTGAAGTCATAATTAGCACTCGTGGTCGTGGTCTGAGAGGAAAGTGAGTTTTCTGTGTGTGATATTGTTGCGGTGTCTTATAAGTGCTCTTATCAGCAGTATGGTGTTACTCTATGGCCTGTATCTGTCAGCGCTGGTATTAATAGTGCGCTGGTGATGTACGAGCTCTGCTGAACACATGTACAGTAGTTCAGGACGGACGCACCTGAGATCCAGCGCCCTTCATCACGCGCCTCGGAGCGCTTTAATCAGCCGCTTAGTGTTCGCCGAGAGTCCATGCTTCAAAACAAGCAGCTTCTATTCCAAGCCAGGTATTTGTCTTGAAATGCTCGCAGATGCCTCTCAGATGAGTCGTGTTAAAAAGCCATTAATTCTAATCCTTCAATCCAAATCCGTTAAAACAATTAGTGCATCAATTAGCTGAGTGTTTCAGTGCGTTAACGTTGTGTTTGTGCCGCACGGGGACGTTATTTGCGTGTTTACATGCTAATGAAAAGTGTTTCAGGTGCAGGTAACGTACAAGGGGAGTGTGGGAATTAGATTACAGTTTGATTTTAGATTACAGGAGAAATGGCTTTGACATGCAGAACGTGGCCGTTGTGATGAAGGTGTTCAGCGTTACGTTAGTGCTGCTAACCATTAATCACATCCAAAGTAAAACATAATATATATGTGTACTGTGCATGATTATTATGTTCATCTAGAAATGCACATACACACATGCAGTATATATTTAGAAAATATTTAGGGAGGTGTGTATATATAATATAATGTATATGTATATATATGTGTGTGTATGTATGCATGTATATTATGTTATATACGTTCAACATTCTTTTCTTAAATATGTGCATGTACACACACACACACGTACATGCATATATGTATATGTGTGTGTGTGTGTGTGTGTGTGTGAGAGAGAGAGATTCTGGAGCACAGAAGCAGTCATCAGCAGGACAGCTATATTTCTAGAAATGGACAACAATACATTGTATGGGTCAGAATTGTCAAATTTTTTAAATGCCAAAAATCATTAGGATATTAAGTAAAGGTCATGAAGATATTTTGTAAATGTCCTTCCGTGAATATATCAAAATTGCTATGAACTTCATTTGGAACTTTAAAGGTGATTTTCTCAATATTCTCCTAATATTGTCCGATCATAACAAACCAGACATCGATGGAAAGATTATTTGTTTCAGCTTTTGTATAGTGTATAAATCTCAGTTTTGAAATATTGACCCTTATGACTGTTCTTGTGCTTCATGTTCACACACACACACACACACACACACACACACACACGCATGGCTTTTTAATCACATTATTGACAAATTACTAAATTATCAGAATAACAGTTGCAGCCATAGTTTAAAGGTGTTTGCTAAGATCCTAGTAGGCGTAGTATGCATTGATTTTAACTTTTTTTTCCGTCGACTTCAATATATATATATATATATATATATATCTCTGTAGACAAAAGCAGTGTGATTTAGCTGTAAAGTGTTGCTTTAAAGCATGTTTCTCACGTTATTCAATCGATTGAAGTGTACGGCGGCTTTGAACTGCTCTTGATTTACAGCGTGGTCTTTTATTGTGTTGTGTTAAGAGCGTCTGTGCAGTCTCAGACATTAAGCCGTGTTCAGTAATGGCCTGACCCGAGCCAAGGGCCGTAACAGACGCGCTCTCCATTAGAGCTGTCATTTGGCAAACGCCGCGTCTCTCCCGACTGTATCATCATGTGTCAGCCGCTGGAGTTAAGCGTAAAAGCCCTCCACAACCTCTTAGCATTTTATCCTCACTTTTCGTGGCCCTCACTCCTGGCCTTTCACTATGGAAATGTTCCTGACAGAATCTACGTGTTAAAGGAATCGGATCGGTGCTTTTTCTGCACCTTGTCCTCCATCATCCATTAGAGACATTCATTTCCGTCTCTATATGAAGCGTCTGACACCAGGCATTTGTTGCGCTCTTCCTCTGACGCAGCGGGTGGCCGTATCCATCCACCTCTGAGTGCAGGTTTAACGCCATTAGCGGCTCACCCATCAGTCTTTCTTGTCTTTTGAATGCTCGAGGTATCTGGAGCCATCCATCAATGCAGCGGGTCACAGAGTCAATTAAGTTTCCACAACATTACAGCTTCGCCAGCGAAGAGAGTCTCGGCTCGGTTCTCCAACAAAGTTGGAAGTGTGTGATATTCTGATGGAGAGCCTGGTGTGTTCGGGTTTGTGAAACTCTCAGGCTCTGAGCGAGTGTGTTCGGCGTTCCCGTGTCCCGTTTCTCCTCAGCGGGCCGTGAGATTCTCCGGCTCCCGTCAGATCCAGGTAGAGGTCGACCTAATTAGAGCAGGTGCCAGCAGAACGCCGGATCCGTCCCGCCGTGCCCTTCACGAGCCGCTGTGGATTGTGACTGTACTGCAGCTGCACTGAGATCGCTCTCGCTCTTTAATTGCCGCAGGCGTCTCTCCGGTGATTGACGTGACGTAGTGTGCTTTTCTGCAGATATTTGCAGGTCAGTGAGAGCTGCCGGTTCAGTGATGAACATAAAACACCGCCAGCTCGTTTTGCGTTGAGCTGTTCAGTCACGTTGAGAATATTTCTGTCACTAGGGCTGTAACGGTGGAAGAGTCGCTGTTACGAAATACACTGTATGTCACGAATTATTAGGAGGTTAAGTAAAGATCATGTTACATGAAGATATTTTGTAAATTGGCTACTGTAAATATATCAAAACGTCATTTTTGATTGTTGATATGCATTGCTGAGAGCTTCATCTGGACAACTTTTAAAGGCGATTTTCTCAATATTTAGATTATTTTGCTCCCCTCAGATTCCTGATTTTCAAAAAGCTGTATCTCTCAGATATCATCTGATCATAACAAACCAGACCTCAGACCGTTCAGCTTTTGGATGTTGTATATCAATTTCGGAAAATGTACCCTGAAAATGACTGGTCCTGTGGCTGCGGGCATCTCTCCAGTGATTGCGGTGAGACACCACACACGTATAACATATGATTTTAAAACACAAAAAAATAAATGAATCAAATATCTATTAACGGCACTTTAATCAGTGATCATGGGAAACACAAAATAAATAGGCTATCAAAGAAAATATAAAGTTAAATAAGAAAGTAGCCTTAATAAGAAAGTAAAATATTAAGCAAGCATGCGCTGGCAAAGATTTGCAGGAACTCATACTGGAAATGTTAAAATACACACTCATGCACATTTTAAATATTTGGCAAAACAAACATGCTGATAAGTGTCCGGTGTAAGAGAGGACCACCAAGCAAGCTGGTCAAGTGTTCTTTAGTCTGTGGCTGCGTCCAGAGTAGACAGCAAAAATAATGACTTCTATTGTATTAGACTGTGTGTGTGTGTGTGTGTGTGTGTGTGTGTGTGTGTGTGTGTGTGTAAAGGAAACACTGTGTATAGTGTTTGGGGTAATTTAATTACATAAATCTAAATACTGAATTCTATTGCAACTCACTACTATTGCACTTGTGTACAAACCGTTGTGTTTAGTGCTTGTTATAGGGTGACATCACTGTTGCCGATGGCAATCGACCCCCTCGGTGTGGCGGGGTTGTCATGGCAACCATCAGTCCTATGGGTCACTCCATCTCAAGTGCTTCAAACATTGTAAAATTGGTTGCTTGTGCTTTTAAGACCCCTAGGAAGTTATTAGTCCCTGCAGCGGCACATCTGAGATGGAATGACCCATGCTGTTTCATTTCTACACAGTGGCACACTAGCAAGTGTATTAGATGTGTGTTCAGGGTGTCGTAATTGGACCTTTTAATCGAGTTAAAAACCCGATCTGTAAGAAGGCTTTTCTTTTCTATAGCTCTTTATATAATACAGATTGTGGCAATACCGTTTTGAATTAAATGGAAACGTTCGTTATGGAAACTGTACTATAGATTCCGCTGTACAGCGGCTGATCAGTTGAGCTCAGATAAATCACATTTTAATTGTAATCATGATTTCTGCTTCTCTTGATTTAGAAAGCATAATTGTCTGTAATATTTGCCCGCTGGTTATTTATCCTGAAAACGTTCCATTTTAATTTGGCGTTTGATTTTTATACTGCGTTAGATGTCTTTGTGTGGAGCAGTGTGTGAAAATGAAGAGCTGGACCGATCTCAAACGAGTGAAGACGAGGAACAACTTGTGAAGGGCTGACTGCATTAGTATATAATCCAGCTAGATCGTCTGCTTTTTTCAGCTTCCTTTAAGTTCCTAATTAATAATCAAAAGAAACCGTACATAATTTAGATTTCATTCAGAAGTTGGCATGACCACATTATTTTAAAACTTCTTTAATCGTAATATACCATTAGCGGTCGCGCCGTCTAGGGGGAATCAGCTTTTGTGCCATTTCTGTGCTGGTTTTAATGGAGATTCGGACAGAGCTGAGAGTGATGAGTGTTGAACTTCATGAATGATTCTCTGGAGCTTCTCCAGGCGTGACATTAGTTTGACATATTGCAGGTGTGACAGGCAGCAGAGGTTGGTCATTTGTGTAAGACTAACAGGTTAGTCTTCAACATGATTGTCATACTGCTAGTTTGTCAGCATCGTTAGGTCTGCTGTCATTTCACTCCATAACAAAAGTGTCATTGATTTTCTCCAACATCCAAAAGTTCATTTTAACCATGAGCTGTCTAGTTGTTGATGGCATGTAATTGCATCTCGTCTCTGATGTTCTGCGTTTTCACAAGACTAAACTGAGCTTGTGTCATTTGAGCAGTATCTCTGTAGTGTCACGGAGAGTAGAGGAGATGCTGGAACACATGCCAAACTCATTCACAAACTCCTGCACGCGTCCGTTTCATTAATCATTTGGCTGATTTGATCATGCGTGCAGGCACCAGTAAGACATCAGTAACTGAGCTCCATTTAAAGGGTTAATTCAGGCAAACGTGTTTTTTACCTTTGTGTCACGTACAAGACTTTTGTTCATCTTTTAAAACACAAATGAAGAGTTTGTTTTTTTTTTTTTTTTTTTTTTATAAAACCAATGATTTGCATGTTTGTGCTTAAGCTTCCATCTTTGCCACATTCAGTGCGCTCTATGTACATGCATTAATAAAAAATGTTGATTGTACAAACCCATATTCTACATCTCTTTATTATAAAAAGCATAATAAGCGATCCTATTCCTCAAGCAGACTTTGATTTGTTTTATATGGATTTGTTTTACGATGCCAAAATGGCGGTTGGCTGGGCTTCCAATGTTGGGACAGAAACCTCTCAAATATTTTCACTAAACCAAAGTCTCATGGGTTTGGATGAGTAAATGATGACAGAGCGTCCGTTTTTGGATGCACAAACCCTTTAAAACCATTCAACACACATTTTTATCTCACTGTTGCTGCAGAAGATGCAAAAAGTCACGTATATTAAATCTGTTTAACGGATAAAGTGATTGTATGTCTTTGCTAAACTTGTATTAAACCCCTTGATTCGTATGGATTTGTCTTATGACGCACTGATGCATTGTCTCCGACAACAAATCCTAAAATCTCTTCACTAAACTCATGGGTTTGGATGAGCAAATGATTCGTTTTTGGGTGCACAAGCCATATAAGTCCGTTCCACGCTCACTGATTTCTGCAGAAGATACAAAAAAAGCCCATAGGTTGAGTCACGAGTCAACAAGTGCCGTATATACATTCACTCCTAAACTCCAGCGGAGCAGCCTGACGAGTCGCTCGCATCAAACGAAGCAGAATTATCCCGGATAGAGCAGCGCTCTAACATTTCCGGGTCTGTAATTGCCGTGTGACCCGAGGACAGGATCCGTGTGGCAGCAAGCGTCAGTTCGGCAGCCGTTCCCGTCCTCACCTGTCCTGCGCGACACAAGCAGCGTGTCACGGTGAAGAGGAACACTGTCGCTGCTCGCTGACACATCCTAAACCAGAGCGGCATCTCTCCTCGCTCTAATGAGGATGGAACAGTGTCCGCGCCGCTGTCACGTACCCATGAAGGCTCCTCTCCTGCTCGGCCCCCGGGGACCTCATTAGGCTTTTTTCCACCGTCTCCGTGCAGGAATCACATCGTCCTTAGGGAAAAATGTAAATAAACGCGTTTGTCACTTAGCTCCCTCCCATTTTGCTTTTTCCAGGAAGAAAAACTGCATTGCGAGGCTTAATTAGTAAGCGCTGCCATTATGCGTTCTTTATTATGTAAATGAAGCGGCCGAGCGCTTGGAACTGTTGTCTTGCGAGCTTTGTGCCAGGTGTTTTCTGGCTGAATGCTGCCGGTGCTTTTTTCATCCTCGCAGCAAAAGAAAAAGACAAGTGTACTGTGAAATCGTAGGATGAGCTATAATTATTTGACAGATGATTTTTCCCCTCCCCTGCGATCCGAGGCTTGAGTGACGCGGCTGCTTTGATTTGCTTTGTCGCGGCCGAGCTCGATGGTTTTTTTCCGAACTGATTCTCACGTCTCCTTCTCTTCCCGAGAACTTGATGCCCGGAAATCCAGGAGTTGGAGCGGTAATGCCTGGAACGGGGTGGCTCTTCTCCCCAGGGGTTAGCGCTTGATTAATATTGAAAATCTATAAGTCTTGGCCCTCAGCGGCAGGTGATGGCGGGTTTATGAGAGGAAATGTGGAATGTTAATCTCGCCCACCTGCTCCCGCCGTCCTCGCGAGCGAGAGATGATGATGAGGGAGATCTGGGAAGGATTATGGCTTGGAAATTGACAGTGACTGAGCAGACCGTCCATCCTGGGCTCGAGTTGATTTATTCTGAAGGAACTTTTCGCCGTCTCTCTTTGTCTGGCCTGAATCTGGAATTGTCAGCCAATCAGATTCTCCATCACCATCCCCTGTCCGTCTCATCTTCATTTTTTAGTTTGTGAGAGTACAATATCATTTAGATTGTGGTTGAGATATGAGCCCTTCGGTTTTTCTCCTGATTCATGGATTTTTAGCGTGACTTCGGCTGATATTTAAGCGTTATATTGGCGTAGATGTTCCTCCGCCTGTCACAACTACAGACGAAACTGTTTTCAGATGAAGTCAGCTTTATTTCTATACAGATTGTGTCAAAGCAGCTTCATGGAGATAAACATGAAAATATTATTATCAGATATGGAAACTCAACTGTTCAGTGTTGTTATTCAGATCAATTTAGTTCAGATTAATAGCAGTGACAAGTTCATCAGTTTAACACAAGATCTGCTCTTGTTTTAGCAAAGAAGAGACTTAATATTGTATAAAATATGTGTTACTTTTCAGCAACAGTCTTTCTTTCCAGACTCTTCTACTTTTAAATAATACATATTTTAATCCTATATTTTTGTTCAATATTATCTTGGCTTTAAATGAGTGTTTCTAACCCCCATATTTTATAATCGTAGAGGCATTATTGTGGATTTTCCTTTTGGTGCAAAAGTGGTATTTGTTGTAGTTTTTGTTCACCAATATAGACATATATATTAGAAATGAAATGCGCAGCAGGTCCATATAGAGCTACACTCACACCTACATTTAATATGAAAGCTTCCAACGATTCTCACATTATCAGTTTATTCTCTATAGTTTAGAAAATAATAACCAATCAAGACAAGAACTGTCAGAACTAATTAATTTTGATGATCACAAATGAATTGCAGTCAAACCAAAATTTAGTTTAAAATCTCACATCATCACAATTTATTTGCTAAAGTTTAGAAAATGGTAATAAAATATAACAAGAACTTGGTTTGCAAAGGGGTCTAAAATTTCTGGAAACTTTCCAAAAATTCTTGGAAGATTCAAAAAAATCCTGTAAAGTTTACTGGAAATGCAATTTTTTTTTTAACCCTAGAATGATTTTATCTTAATAATGTCAGATAACTTCAATAGAAAGGTGTGTAAGCAGTCTTTACTGGTAGTCCACTGTATGAAGAGTTTTTGGGTGTAATATATCACACTTTGTATTTTACTATCCTAGATTCTACTGTTTTTAATGTAAATAAAAACAGTAGTTTAAGTATTTATGAATTTTGTCTAGTGTACATCTGCAATGACTTTAATAACCTTTTGTTAGTTGTATATCTTGTCGTTTCTTCTGAGCTTTGATGCTGGTATGGCATTAAAAAGTGATTACATGAATAGAATAAATAATATCTGAATAGTTTTTGGTTTGACCGTAAATACGCTGCATTAGACTCTTCTGATTGAATTAATGACCAGCGGTGTACTTTCTTCCTCGACATAAGGAGGATGTTGATGTTCTCCGGCGTTTCCCATGATCCTCTCTGAGTGTGTTTCAGCGACACCAGTCCTCGTCGCTCTGTAAGTGTTGGCTCGGGTCGCTCGGCAGTGGTTGAGGTGTTGGTGTTTCTCGCTCCGCTCACACCTCCGCCCGTCAATCTGCGGCGCACCTGAGCACGCTAATAAACTAGCGCGGCAGCTCAATGACACGCGCGTCAGTTTGGGTCCTGTTTTCTGCGCCTCATTGTTCCCTGGAGCGACCGCAGAAACACGCTTCACACGTTCAGGAGAAATCATCTAATATTAAGACATCACGGGTGATTTTAATGCCAGACTCGCGGCTGTTTGCTCACGTTCGTTAATAAAGCAGCTCGCATGATGTTTCTCATCATCTCCTCATTATTAGGATATTGTGCTAGGATACAGGAGCTCCTGCGTTATTACCAGTCCCTGTTTTCTGAGTCCGTCCATCCGTCTGTCCTGCGTGGGAGGAAATCTTCATCTCGTCTCGTTGAGTAATAGTTCACGCACACAATTGAAATAAATTGATTATGGGGTGTGAGATTTGCAGCGTGCCGTTTATCAGCGGTGCAATTATACCAGAGCAGCGGAAGTGTAAAAATGTGAGAATATTTCTTTAATTATATGTAAATTACAGATCTTCAGATGCTGTGGGACTGTTTTGGGGGCATCTTCTCTCATGCGTGTTTATTTGCGTGTGCATCGACTAGCTGTTGAACTGACCTCGCTAGTAGTTACGGCTACGTTCAAATCATCATTAAACACCTCTTTGCATTTTATTGCACAACGGCCTGTTTTTTGTTTGTTGGTTTTAAAGGCAATTAATATACAGTCAGTTATATTTTTGCTTTATTTGATTAGAAGACAACCACGACTGAATTGAGAATTAAGAATGACACTGTTGTCTTTTAAAGAAGTTGAAATTTAACACATCATTGATGAACTCGCAGCATCGACCCCGTTATTGAACTGAATTGAATCAATGTTGAACTGAAATATAATACTCAGCGAAGTCGCTTTATAGATTAAATAGTTGAAATTCGTCAGTGCTGTTACTGCACTCAATCTGAATAATAACAAAGTCACCTGAATTACAGCTGAAATTAATTCATGATTGATTGCTTTTATAACATCAACGCTGTTATTTTCCTTCTTAATGTGAAACTGCTTTGGAACTATATATAATATATGCTTTATAAACACAGGTGACTTGTTTTGGGGATGTTGGAAGTATTTTAAGGCGTTTCTTCTGATTCATCTCTTTATATGTTTAGCTGGCAGGGGACTATCTTTATGGAAATGAATGGAATATAATTGTTGACATTTTCTTAAACAAGCGTCATGTCTGGCCAAAATGACTAGAAGAAAACTAGTATTACCAGCAACTCAAAACGGTTTAAGTCGCTTATTTCTGTCTTGTGTCAGTTTACGTTTGTCCATTGCTTTTGAGATCTGATCATCATCATCATCATCATCATCATCGGTCTGTCTGAGAAGAAACAGAACAAACCGAGACTCAATCCAGAAGAACTGTGTCTTCAAGAAAGATATCTGCTAAGCTCCTGAGGAACTGTGCTGAAGAGCTGCTTTAAACACAGAGATGCTCAAGAAATGATGACTGAGTTCAGTTCATAGAAGTTTAACTGATGAGAAAATCAATTTTTCACAGCGTCTCGAAGACACCGTTTTTCTGGATTGAGTCTCGGTTTGTTCTGTTTCTTCAGAATCAGATCTCAAACGTCTCACTGGATTATTACAATTAATGGACAATGTAAACTGATATTTGCTACGCTGCTAGTGTTCTGATCATTTTGGGCAGCGCTAGGGGCTCGGGACTGTCCGTACGGAGATGAATGTAATTGTTGACGTCGGGACAGTTGAGCGTCTCCAGCGTGGTAGTAATGAGCGGGTTTGAGGCGCGTGAGATGGGTGAAGCGCTCGAGAAGCGGCGCTGGCGGGTGACCCAGCTGTGCTGCGGGGTATTTTTGGGGCTGGGGTGAAGTACACCACCCACGTCTCCCCCGACTCCTCGGGCTGTGCTGTTTGGCTAATGAAGAGCTCCGTTCAGCCAGTGACGCGGCGCGAGCGCAGCCGAGCGATCTGACTGGCTGAGAGCTGCTGACATCACGCCGGCCGGCCGTTGATCTGCGCTGTCTCTGAGGCTGCTGCCAGAGTCTGAGCCACGGGCTCCGGCGTCTAGAGCAGACACAGCAGTGTGGAAACTATCCCCTGACCGATGGAAATAATGACCGCACGCATGCCTCAGGTGAGTGCGGGCAGGTACCCGAGGCCGTTAGTTTGGGGGCTGTGTGTGTGTGTGTGTGTGTGTGAGCAGATGGAGACGTGCTCCGGAGCGTTCGAGGACATCGCGGCTCGTTCCTCTGTGATTTACTGTAATAGATGCTGTGAAGTGCACTTGATCCGGGCGGTTTGTTGTGTTTGAGGATGATGTGTGTGTTTCGTGGAGGCGTTTGATGATGAAGCGCATCGACATCAGATTCTCAAACGCTGTCTAAAAAGTGTGTTGTTATTTAATTGCAGTCTCTCAAAGTTCGTATTATGAGACTCACTTCTCCTAAATTTCTCCTCGTTTATATAATAACCAAATATTTAAGCACTGTATCTTTTTAGGTTCTGAGCATAATTGACTTCATTACGAGCAGATGGGGTTTAATTGAAATGCATGAAGGAATAAATGCTGATGTTACATGCGATCTACAGACTTGATGACACGTCTGAGATGAAATCTGCTGAATGCATAAATGATGGCCGTGCTGCTGCTGTTTGATTTCGATCTTTAAAAATAATTCCCGTTTTGGCAAAAACAGCTTATTTGTCCACGCTGACACGATCAATACGTGTGTGACAGGAGCAGCTCTGTCTCCGTTCAGACTGATAGTGCCGTCAAACTGTGTTTTCTCTTTCCGTCTGGTTTTCCTCCTGTCGGCGCTCGACCGTGAAGCTCTCATCCAGACGTCGTTTCTGCCGGCCTATTAGCGCCGAGCGTGGATCCTCAGACGCTCTCAGACGCCTTACGGCCGTTTACGAGAAGTCAGACGCACGCTGAGGTTTTCAGCCGCTGTCCGGCGCTGTTTCTCTAGCGCTTCGTACAATACAGAAGCTGATATGAGAAGAACCTCTGTGTTTGTGATCGGTCGCTCGTGCTCTGTGGTGTCTCCAGATCCTGGCTCTCGTCCCTGTCCTCCTCTTTGTCCCCCGCCGGGGCTCCATCTTTGCTGGATCGGACGTCGGCTGCGTCCGGAGCAAGCTGTTCCTCTCCGAATGCTGTTTGAGAGAGAAGTGTTTGCAGAATTGATTTTGAGGGATGTCTGCATCACTCCCACACGCGATGATTTGACAGCTACCTTGTGCAACATGATTGTCTGAGTGTGTGTGTGTGTGTGTGTGTGTGTGTGACTGACACACACACACACACACACACACACACACACACACACGCACACACACACACACCCTGGGGCTACAGATCTCATGAATATCAATCAGCCGCGGACATCAGGCTGTTAAATAATGCAGCAGCGGCGGATGATAAATGCGCTATATTGTCAGCGTGGAGTGTTTGCTTAGCTGCGCTCTTCCTTCACACACTCTTTCATCTCGCGCAGAAAAAGAGGCTGCTTTTCAAAGCGCTCCGGCGTGTCGCTCCGCTAAAGGTCAGAGTGCAGATCTCAGCCTTTTGTCTCAGAGCTGACCGTTAATCTCAGCCCCTGTTAGAAACTCGAATCTCCCCGGAGTGTGTGATCGTCAAACCCATCGCAACTCATTAAGGATTTAGAAAGATTTGACCAGTAATATATTTGTAGGAATAGACAACAACACACTGTGTGGCTCAGAGTTATACGCTTTCCTTCTATGACAGAATCATTAGAATATTAATTAGAGATCGTGTTCAGTGAAGGTATTTTGTACATGTCCTACTGTGAACTTTATTTATGATTAATAATATGCATTGCTAAGAACTTCATTCGGACAACTTTAAAGGAGATTCAGTGGAGTGTATTTATTTAGATGATGTATGAATATCAATTTCAGCTTTTATGAGGGCTGCTCATATAAGCTGTATTTAAAACCTGTTTATGTGTAGTTTTGAGTGAGAATAGCCCGTGTCGCTAACATGTCATTAAAAGCTGGGTTCTGTGTCCGCAGGCTCCTGAAGGACATGAGCTCCGTGTCTGCAGTGATCGGGCCCCGGGGCCGCTGAAGGGGACATGGGCAGATGCGACTCCTCTGAAAGCCACGAGGATTTGTTCTTCACGGCTGGACGTCGGGTAACGGCGCTGCTCCTCTTCTGTGTAACGCTTCATGAGAACAATGACCCTCAATACTGCCATCAAACACTAATATGTGGAGCTTATTAGAGAAGCTGAAAAACTCACTAACGGCAAAAACGGGATGTTTTTGTGTTTTTTAATTCCTTGGTCAATCAATTTTGGGCTATTTGGTTTTTCATAGCGCGTTTATTTCAGACTAGTGTAAAGAAAACTGAAGTCTTAATTTATTTGAGATTTATTTGCGTTCTTTCTCTTACAAACCTCGAAGTTTAATTCTTCTCTATATTCTGAAGGATTGTTCGTATATCGTTCTGATTTAAACAACGTTTCCAAAAAAGCTGAAGATGTGTTTGCTTTCTGTCTGTGCAGGGTATCTTCTGATTTATGGGATGATAAATAGATAAATCTCTTCTGGAAAAACCTGTAACTCTAGTATGACGACAGGATTATGACCCCGACGTTGTTCAATGTTAGATTTATGTTCTGTAAGTGTATGTAAATTTATGCATATTTAATTAATGAATACATTTCAGAAATGTTTAATGCTAAAATACTAGCAATTTTTAATGTAATGAATCGGCTGGGAAAGTAGATGTTTCCCCGAACGAAAGAGGATTATTTCAGAAATGTACAGTGTTGCTTATAGGCAGTGCAAAGAATGCATTTTAATGGATTTTAAATTTAATGAAGAATTTTCAGCAACACATTTTGTTGATGGGTGAAAGATTATTAGAAATAGAAGTGTGTGTGTGTGTGTGTGTGAGAAGGTTTATAAAACACTCCTCATGGCTCTGGAAGTGTTCTCAGGTTTCTCCTCCGTCTGGACGAGGTGTGATCGCTCGCGCGTCTCGTGTTAGAAATCTCACTCTGCTCTAAAGTGTTAATGAAAGTCTGAGATGGGTGTAATTCTCATTAGTTCACTCTGCTCTTCAGATTCTTGCGCGAGACGCTCGGCTCATAATTGCTGGAGGTTAATTGGTTTGGGTAACGGCGCTCGTGTATATCTTCTCCCCGGAGAGCTGCAGCGCGTCACGCGAGACGTCATGCTGCTTTATATAAGCTCAAGCTAGTCCAGAGCGTGTTGACGGAAGACGATCCAAGGCACACTTTTCATAGTTGAGTTAACTTCAAGAGCGGAGAATGGGAGATTTTGAGCATCCTCATTTGCTGAGACGGCAAAAGAAGAACGCCACGATAGGGTTTGCAAGATTTTCAATAAATGGAGAAAAAAAAAAAAGAGTGAGGCTGATAACGGCAGATAGACGCTGCATTAGAAACAGTTTGATGCAAAGGTGATGAATACAAATGATACTGTTTTATTAATATATATATTCATGCATACATAGCTGTGAT